>NC_088322.1:10887321-11190351 GCF_910592395.1 Lineus longissimus
TTCATGTTTGAATAGCGTTCCGTATGGCTGGACAGGCACTGCTTAAACAAAATGGGCTAAAATCCCATTTGTTGCAGGGTGAGGATTACGTTTGTATTTGGCGCTCGGGGTCTTATTCATTGCATAACATTCATAAGTAATGCCGAGATGGTAGGACATGTATTGTAATGCATATGTGCATGATCAGGGGCAGCTAAGATCACAGGAGAGTTCCTTCATTGTCACTGAATATGCGCACATGGGAAGTTTGGCAAGCCATCGCCTTTCGGGTATCTCAACAGACCTGTCCCATCTAGGAAAACCATCCACCATTCACTTTCGATAGGAATGATTCGTGCCAAAAAATGACATTATGACTCGGACTTTGTGGCAATAGAGTGTTCATGATCGGGCCCGTGTTCTTTGAACGGAACGTAAACGGCGAACATTACTTGGAAATGATAAACCTTGAGATCATTCCAGTGCTTGATGCACATTAGGAGTTTTGGTGATCTTCGGTAGGCTCAGTATGGTGTCCCTTTTCAATACCTGGATCAAGTGACAACGATTTTCCTATCATCTGGGGGTGTCTATCAACCTAAGACCTAAGACTCTATAAAACTAAGACCCAACTACAAAACTAAGACCCAACTACAAAACTAAGACCCATAGGACTATAAAACTAAGACCCGACTATAAAACTAAGACCCGACTAGAAAACTAAGACCCACTAGAAAACTAAGTTCCTGTGCCTTCAATCAACCTCAAACAAACCAGTAGGATTGATGTGCAAAATGTTTCTTGTTTGGGTTGGAATCCGTTATCTTAGGATTCGAGTCACCCTTGAATTCACCACTTATGATTATATAATAATGCCTTTTATACAATACTCAGCTCTGGAATTTCCAATTATAGTCAAGCTACAGTTGCTAATGGTTATACAACATTATACACAACACTGACTTGTCTCCAAACTACTGTGAGAACATTGTATTGCAACTTGACACACAATGTCTCGAGATTACAAGTAAGCAACTCTACAGACTGACTGTCAAAAAGATAGGATTAATGAAAGATTATGATGGAGTGTTTGAAATCATAAGACAAATACTGTGGTATCATTTTCAGTTGCCCAGTTGTCAAAAATCCAGAGCGAGTCTATTTACACCTGCAAATGGGTATCTGAGATGATCCACAGGTAATTCCGACTATCATCTGTAAGAATAATCTTAAACATAGTGGGCACAAAGTAACTATTGAGATGGTCCCTCATAGCCCAGAAATTTATAAACTAAATTCTATTGACTCTTGAGAGAACCCTCGGTCTGCAGACCGAGATCAGCACGCATTTTCTGCCCGCCGATTCATGATGTACATTTGGATATTTTGCTGAATACACTCATTATCCCCTCTTATTATAGGATATATTTGGGGTCAGTAACAAATATTGAATAAATCAAACAGTCTTTCAGGTTCACAATCTTTCTAATTATGACAAACAAAAGAATTTTTATGGTGCAAGGAATAAGCAAAACTGCTAATATTTCTCTGCCCAAAACCTTATCAATCCGTGAATATGTGTCGTTGTTAGGGCAAACTAGCATTTTGAAGAAAAAAAAAACCTATAGTTTCTGAGTAAATGGTGATTTTATTTGCAGCTTTTCAAACTTTTCCAATGAGTTGTGAAAATGAGGTTTTGAAAAGAACCAGTTTTGAACCCACCTTGCACTCGGACACCTTAAACTAAGAGCCAAGAGCCAAGAGCCAAGAGCCAATACTCTATTTTAGAGCCAAGTGCCGCCAGGAAAGCCACGAGCAAAGGGAAAATATAGGTAAATGAATATAATTATTATCTTTGGGAGCCCGAGGCCCACAGGTGCTAATGAAGTTTAAATAAAGTTTTTTTGTAACCGTTTATGACGTTGTAAGACACCGCCACCTGGATAGGGGTTGTCTGCAGCCTGGATTTTTATCTTACTATCGTTACGCCGTCTCTACAATACGGTGTACACTGTGCCTGCACTTCATATACTCTGTGCAGTCACACGTGTTTGTCATTCGGGCCAGGCAAAATTAAGTTCTTAAATGGACTCTAAGGGTGTTAATTTTTGGGGGCACTGGCTAGTTCCACCATCCCTGATCTAGATGACTCCATCATTCCAGTGCCTGAAACTATGAGGCGCCATGTGGGAATTAAATTATTTGACGAAATTATTTGAAATAAGCAAATTATATCGAAATAAATGAGTGAACGAAGTCAAGATTATTTCCAAACCATAAATTTGCTTATTCCAATTGTATTCAAACCATTTACTGTTCCTATCGATATTGTTTCAAACAATGAATTTGCTCTCTTTTGATTATATTCATCCAATAAAACAACGTAACTTTATTGTTTTCAAATAATACATTTTCTGAATATCCGTGGTTTCAAATAATCAAACTGTCTCGAAATGATGGTTTGTTAAATAATCAAAATTAAAAAAGTCCTGGTTTCTCAAACCAGGAAATTGTCCATTACATTGGATGATAAACAATCACGCACAAAATCATTATTTCCAAACCATCACTTTAACACACTGATCGTTTCAAATCATGAAAGTATGCACGAAATTATTTGTATACAATCTAATTGTACTCATCTAATGTTGATTATTTGCATCCCAGCAACGTTTTTTCAAACCATGAAAACGCGAACTCTGATTGTTTCCATCCAATCACTTTCAAAAGTCATTGTTTCCATCCAAGCAAAACTACGTTCATGGTATGCGCACATGGTTTGCGCAGTAGACGAACTTAATAAAACCCGTGGCTCTTGGCTCTTGGCTCTTAGTTTAGGGTTTCCCCTTGTGCTGAAGGCCAATGTGCAGACATGGGCATAGGCCTACAAATTTGTATGCTAAGCATGACAAATCTATAGGGCAGAGACATGTATTCATCCACAGGCAGAAGTGTGGCACGTCTATTCTGTTCTGATCTCTGGACGCTTTCACCCGAAGTGTCTTCAGTCTGGTTACTCTAAGCTTCAGAGAATGCCTCCCTTTTGAGTTGTGAACTGGGGGTAACTGGTATTCAGAAGATCCAAATGCACCGCACATCATGAACATTTCCCAAGTGGAAGACAAGACCACCATTAATTTTTTAAGCCTTTTAGCAGTTAAATTGTCAATGTTTGACCGCGACGCATCAAATACTGCTAGGGGTTGTGAAACTGAAATTGTGATATGATATTCCGGACAGTCAGGCAAGTAAATGGTGAAAAATAAATTGGTAGTTGACCACGGAAATGTTTTGATAATTGACAAATTAGACAGACATTGATATTTCCACCCTTTCAGCCAACTGGCAGAAAAATCTCAAAACACGCTCCCCATTACCAAATTAGCAAAATTCGAAATTAATTTTTTCATTAAATAATCTATTTATATCTGTAGACTTGCCACAACAAATATTTTTTCAATACCTCTCCAAATATGTACTTGAGAGTTAAAACATGCACTCGTCTAATTGATTGGCCTCAACCCTCCAACCTATGAATATTCATTGGTGGTCTTGTCTCGTGCTCGGCCTCGGCCTTACTCGCGAACACATTTTTGACCAGTCGCCGCTCAAAGTACCTGTCATTCGATGAAAAACGTATGATGTGGTACTGTAAAGCAGTTCCTGTTCAATATTTAGCCAACCATCAAGCCGTACGGTTTGCAATTTTGTTTTTTTGTGCGGGTACTTTGTTTTTAGCCCGATATCAATTTAACCCTTAATCGGTACCTATTCAGAAAAAAAACCTTACCTGTTAGTGTAATAACAGCTGCTCCAAAAAGTAATCGAACCAAGATAGGCGCCATTGTATACTTGAACAGTTGAAAGCAATACTGCTTCGATTGAGTGATAGATCGGAATGTAGCAAGGTTGTCATTCCACACCCTTTAAATAACATAAGATAGCCCAAAAAACGTTATCACTCTGAACTTGCCGATCTTGATAAGAAATTAGGTAGTTTGTTTTCTTATTTACTCTAATCGCGCCGATTTACATGGAAAAAAGACTGAGTCGAAACGTGCAATCTGGTGTGCTGGCTCCTCATGAGCGACTGTGGCTCCATATGCTTTAGCAACTGCAGACTCTCACGTAGTATCGATGATATAAGGAAAAGAGCCATTTTTAATAGACGTTTCTGAAGAATAGATATACATATGTACGCATGCGTGGTCTGTACTGCAAAATCACCCTCGATTTCCGAGGATCATACGGGTGAATGGTATTTGGCACGGAGGCCAACGAGACCACAGGACGAGGAATTTTCGGACGGGTTTACTCTTGGGACATGCGCAATCGGAAAGTAGTAAATTATTATACGAGACTTTCTGATGCCAACCCAGATAAAAGGTTGCAATAGATGATATGCTTGAACCAGCTTGAAGGGTTGCTTATACCTATGTTTCGCGTGTTCTATGCTCACCCAGGTGTGTTTTGTTCCTCAAAGACCGTTTTCAACAAACTGTTCACAACAACTGTATATATGCATTGACTATTCAGGGGCAAACTGATGGTGGGAAGAAACCCTGGCCCTGATAGTACCCCCGGCCCTGACTGTAATCCAAACATGTATACTCTCTTATTCTTGCCGCTTACTCAGACCGACCCTAATCCTAACGCACCGTCGTGTTCAGATGGCGCTCTTGATGTTAGGACGACCGCTTGTGATCCCCTGTTGATAGATAAGTACCACGAGACTCGCGCTTAGGACGTCAACCCATGTCGATAGATGAGTACTACGACTCTCACTCTTATGACGTCTCCGTCGTTGCATAAATTATTGTTTTCCGAAAGCTACTCGTTCACTCGACCGACAACGGTTATTGGTTTTAACACGTTATTATTTCGGTCGGGAATCGGGTGTTTTTTGAGAAAATCAGTTTGTTTTTCCTATTCCCAGTGATGGATAATTCCCGAATGAAATAATAACGTATTGTTTATACCGTTTCATCGTGTCAAACTAGTCATCCCATGCATCAATCTACTGTTACATGTGTGTGAAGCATAGAGTTATATTGGCTCAAAGGCCACCCATATACCGATTTCGACATTTACTATAATCCTGCCCTCTGGGCGTACAATCCAGAGCGTTCCGATCTGACGATGATAGTGCTGCCTCAGCCAGTACGTGCCCGCCACTAAATGTGTATGACGTAGAAGACATCCGAGCCAGCAAACCTGGAGATGAGACTGATGATACTTCCGTTGCTACAACAGCGTTACTGATGACTGGTGCCATTCGGCGGCGACTACAGGCAGCAAGATCGTTGTCGACATTAACCTTTGGTGAGTCGTCTTAGCTCACACTTACTTCATCCTTATCGTCAAAACACCTGCAACGATGGCGTGTTTTGCGGAGGGAGCACGTGTTTTCCGGGTAGGTCGCCCACCGAAATCGAAGTGCCTATTATTCAATGATTATTGGTTACTGTCTATCCGTCTTCCGATTTCGTTTCTCTGGACTGTCAGTGTAGAAGTATAAAATGTCCCCCTGGAAAAAGTGTCCGGTTCAATTGTGTTCTCAGGGATTGGTGTTTATACATTAGTTCTATTACGGCCGTGACTGTCAATAGCTCAGAGATTAAAGTTCATAATATAATTTTGTTTTACCTAGGACATTCTATCTTAGGACAATTCAAACTACTCCATAACTTCAATCAAAAACGTATTACGCATGAAGCTATCAACCTCTAGCAAGCCAGAGCGAGGCAAAAAATAATTTAAACAAATTATTGATTGTCACTGTTAGTATGAAATATCATTCTGTCCTTGAAAAAGGTACACACATTAGTAGATCATGATCGATGAGGTGAATTGTGTTGAAAGAACTATCATTTTAAAGAATGAATATGTTGGCCAGCTGGGATGAATTGAACCATCCACATGCAAGAAAAAAATGCCCCTAAATTACCAGGGGAGCCACCTACTAAACATATGACAAACTATCCCTAACATAACATAACATAACATAACATAACATAACATAACATAACATAACTGCAGGTTATTATGGCTCACTTTAGGTATGTTATTGAAGGAACAGCATTAGTAGGAGGCAGGGCTCAAAATAATATGATTTGGGGGAGATTTTGCAAAGCGGAGAAAGGTCATCCCTTAAGCGAAATGCTATTGAATGTTCAAAAGTTCATAAGACACTGATGGCGAGACTGAGAATACGCATCCATCACTTGAAATGACCCATTGCAAGTCCTTATTATCCTGGCGGCCACGACATCTTCCTCTTGCCCAGAACATGTATATGGAGATGCATCACCTCCTGCCCACCATCATTTCCAGTATTGACAACTGTACGATAACCGTTATTCAAACCCTCCTTTACGGCAACCTTGTCGGCAACACGCAGAAGATGGCCAAGGAGCTGAAAAGTAGAAAATAAGGCCATGACATTTCTATAGTACATACCTTTAACCATCTACGAGTTAAAAATGATAACGAAGACTATCTGTCCTTTTAAGATACTGGCGATGTAGAAATGTTTGAAAAGTACTAGATGCCCGGGGATAAAAGGATTCATTGCTTCCATCTCTGAGCAATTGATGGCAATAGCCTCTATAGAAACATATACCATCTGTCAGAAAAGGACCGGACATTTTTTCCAGGGAGGAAAATGTCTACTTCTACACCGATATTCTGAAGGCCTCATATGATTATCAATACAGTGTCAGCTCTCCCACTCATGTTAACCAGAAAAGCAGGAGATGTAGACGTGTATTTATACCAAAGTTTCCTCAACACCAACACGGACAGGGGCAGTAAAGCTCAATTGAGAGCATCATTGCCAGAGCGTATCCTTATCACCCAAGAGGACACAACCAGCAAGATCCATACGATCGTCAAGTAGGACCTTTCCCCCATTTTACGGCTAAGTTCCCACGGTTTTGCTGCCTTATGATATGACTCTACATAGTTGCAGAGTAGGAAATGATATTTTGGGACTGTTAGCTGATTGGAAAAGGGAATGTCTGTCGAGACCGAATTTATCTTTATCATACTAGAGTACGTACAGGAGCAGGAGAGGTCAATTGAGAGTCTCACCAACGTGTCCTCACCAAGAGGACAGTTGGAAGAGATATCTCGTGAGATCCTTACTGATGTATCCACACCACCCACGAGGACAGGAGGAAGAGAGGTCTAATGAGAGCCTTACTAGTGTATCCACACCACACAAGAGGACAGGAGGAAGAGAGGTTTAATGAGAGCCTTACTAATGTATCCACACCACACAAGAGGACAGGAGGAAGAGAGGTTTAATGAGAGCCTTACTAGTGTATCCACACCACACAAGAGGACAGGAGGAAGAGAGGTCTAATGAGAGCCTTACTCATGTATCTACACCACACAAGAAGACAGGAGGAAGAGAGGTCTAATGAAAGCCTTACTCGTGTATCTACACCACACAAGAGGACAGGAGGAAGAGAGGTCTAATGAGAGCCTTACTAATTTATCTACACCACACAAGAGGACATGAGGAAGAGAGGTCTAATGAAAGCCTTACTAGTGTATCCACACCACACAAGAGGACAGAAGGAAGAGAGTTCTAATGAGAGCCTTACTAGTGTATCCACACCACACAAGAAGACAGGAGGAAGAGAGGTCTAATGAGAGCCTTACTCATGTATCCACACCACACAAGAGGACACTGAGGAGGAAGAGAGGTCTAATGAGAGCATTACTAATGTATCCTCATCAGAAAAGAGGACAAGAGGACAAGAGGCAGAGATCTTGAGAACCTTACCATAGTATCTTCATCACTGCATTTTGCCAAGGACTCCACACACTTCTTCGGAATCACCAGATAATGGGTCGGAGCGCAAGGATTGATATCACGGATCACAAAACACTAAAACGAAAAAAAAGCTGCAAGCTAAAGTACATTCGTGAACGTTTTGTCCGCATCGTTTGGGGCTCTGGGTGAAGTTTAACATGCAATAACAGGAATATAAGAGATTTGGTAGTGGTTAAGTATAGGCCTACTTTCAGATTCAGGGTTTCTTCCCATTAGATTTTTGCCTCTGAATGGTAAATGCATAACAAATATTTTAGAAACTATGTTGAAAACGATGTTTGCGGACTGAACAGTGACTGGTGACTGGTGACTGGCGAAATAAAATGACCGGTGGATATCCACACTCCCTGGGAGAACATTAGGGTCTGGGGGAATAGAACTCCGTGAACATAGAACTCGGGAATATCAACACACATAGGATGTGGGAAGATGAACGCGGTGAACATAGTTATGCAGCCGATATATCATGTATACAATATCGTGTATGAACTTGACAGTGTGTAGGCCCATTAACCAGCAGGCTATACATTGTATGCAACTGACTGTGAGTGTGGCAGACGTGGTGCCTATTGTGACCCTATTGTCCGATAATGTTACTATTCCATATTGTCCGATGTATATGCACGTTATAGTTCAATGCACGTTATTGTTCAATGCACATACTATGCATGGTGTACTAGTAGCATACACACATTAGCAGCCCAATGTATATGCACGTTATAGTTCAATGCACGTTATTGTTCAATGCACATACTATGCATAGTGTACTAGTAGCATACACACATTAGCAGCCCAATGTATATGTACGTTATAGTTCAATGCACGTTATTGTTCAATGCACATACTATGCATGGTGTACTAGTAGCATACACACATTAGCAGCCCATCCAGGAAGTCGGCCACCGAGCCGGCAATAACAGATGCTCAATACACAGCCCGGACACGTATTCTATTGAGCATTTGTCATTGCCCCGCTGGCCGACTTTCGAATGCGATCTGCTGGTAAACTACGTCGCTGCGTCGTGCCCAAGTAATTTGTAGACCTAGAGTATCCGTAGAACAGATATTGTATGCTTTACCTTGTCATCGTCATACAGTTTATCGGAGGGGATTTCATTGCGATTTATCTTGCCAAAAACATCATCGCAACCGGTGGAGGCCATGTTGTCCACAGGTTCCGTCTGGCGGAGATAATGAGTTGAAGCGGCGCGAAATTTGAACGCATGGTTGCGATACTGCCTTGTTTGGTTATTGGCCCCTGTTGCCCGGGCAGCAAGTTTGGGCGTTTTTTTCATCTTTATGCTGAACATTCTAAACAGAGTGATGCATAAAAAGCAACATTTGTACGATTTAATCTAACGCTGAGCGATCGGTGGATAGCAACAAAATTCTCAATACACAGTGCATTGAGCATTTGTTGTTGCCGACATTCGAATGTGGTTTTCTACGAGTACATTTTAACGAGGTCAAGACGCCATGCTGTCAACAAATTGCCGTCATGCGGAGATAAATAGTTAGAGTGGCGCGAAATTTGAACGCGTGCTTGTGTATTCTTGTGAGGTGGTCCAGTAACATTTGACTGATTTTGTCTTGTTCATGCTGTACATCCTAAAACAACAGTGGCACAAACACAGTAAACTACAGACCAAGAAAGGATTCCTTACTTCGATTTTAATCTAACGTTGATGTATCTTTAGCTTTAATAAAATATTATAAGGGAGGACATTCCCATCGCTTCCACACCAGCCTGGCATTGTATCAAAACCTTCCTTTATAATGGTTGGCTTATGCTCTTCATTACAATAATGGCTTCGAAAGGATGAACATATTAATCATGTTTTCATTGAATCATTGCATCCAGTGCTCCAGGCTCGGAGGTAGATTTTTGGGCGACGGTCAGTACAGGCAGAATCTGCCGGAAAGGATTACGTTAAGGCGACCCTTATGGACCCCCCCTCCCCCAGCTACGTCTTTGGAACTCTATGATGATAATCTTTACAGCAAATCGATTGAATTGGTTTCGATACTCAGGAGGTGATGTTGCTATCAGGACACTGAATGCTCAACCATAAAGAAAGGGACTCATGTTGCATCGCACTCATATCATACATCAAATTCAGGCAGAGTGTCTTCCGAACTAGAAGAGCTAACCAACAGGTCATCCATGAGATTGTAGAGCGATTCATCAAAGCCGGCATTGTTGTTGTTGTTTCCTACTGATCCTCGCAGCTTCGCACATAGTGGCGCCGCAGTGGATTTCTTTACCACACGCGGTGATTCCCGCCTTCGCTTAGCGGCAGGGAAATCCTCAATTACGGGAGAACCTTGAACTGACTCATTGAAACACTGCCGGATGGTTGAGGGCTGGAGATTCGGGAGCTCATCGGGATCCGGGTCATATGTTTGCGCGGGTGAGGAGCCTCTGGTGTTGTATGGCGTTTTAAATTTGAACGTTGGCCGAGTTGCTGTTGCTGTTGCCGATGATGACATGGTCGTACCGGTGTCGACCATGATTCTGGAAGATGGTGACTGCACACCAGCATAACAAGCAGAACTTCTCGATGGAGATTGACTGTGAGACGAGTAGTCATCGCTGTCAGTAGAACTGCTCGTATCAGCGCCTAACTCTACTGGTATCTGGTGTCCTGTCTTTTCATCATCTTTGGTCACTGCGAGCGCCACATTAGGACTACCGCGCAGCCAATACTGGTTTGGGATAACAGATTCTGGTAGGTTTTCCGCTTCTTCGTATTGCGCATGCTCGAATTCATCATAGTCAAAGAGGTGGAGGTTTTCCACATGATCCATATCGATGGTGAAGTTATCTGCGTCAACGGTTGTTGAGACAGACGACTGTGCATTGTCCTGCTGAGGACGAACCATTGTTTCACTGGTTTCTTCAGTGCCAGCCTGTGAAGCAGCTCCTCGACCGCTGAGATACCGACGACAGGTTGCGGTCGGCACTTGAACCTTTTTGCTTTTCTTTTTCACCAAGATTGATTTCCGTTCGATCTGAAAAATAGAATTCACGACAACTTTAAAAATTGAGATTCCGTGTGAGAGTTCGAGTCCCAATACTAGTGCAGGCTTTTAAGTTATAGATCCCATACGGAGGGCAAAATCGTATCCTGCCATGGCTTGAAATTGCAAAATTAATTCTAAGTAATCCACTTAACACCGCAAAATGATGATGGTAGTTATAATTATTCAAGGCTTGGCACTCAGAAGGACGAACGAGGTCGCGAACGCGGGGAAGCAGTACCGCGACAATTGTGGGGAGCGGGAGTCACATGAGATCCTGAACTATGATCACTTACGTCAAGAGCGCTACAATCTTCTGGGAGTAAAGGAGTTCGAGAAGGCGGCAGCCAGTGTTTAGGGATCTCAAAAGTCGGCAGCCTCTTTGATAACTTGTGACCTGGAAGCAGAGAATAGTAAGTACAAGTAGACAAGTTATAATGACAGTTTCGCGATCATTGGTCTGGCTATCGCCTCGAATCTTCATCAAGCACCCCCTCCAACGGCCGCTATAAAACCATGATCGTTCCTTGAATATCTCGCTCACGGGGATAGCAGTAGCTCACTGCGCGTGCGAGCTGCCCTCACCTTTTGTGACTGCGACGGGTAAGGAAGACGGATCAAGGACGTTGTCAAGCCTCATTGCTGTGGGCAGGCCTAGTTTCTGTAAGAAAGAAAGTTTTAAAAATAAATTTTTTGCGAATCTTTGGGAAATATTTCAGAGACGCGATATTTCGTTGTTATAAACTTTTAATTCCATCAGCGCCACATTTGCGTTATAACTGATAGCCCATGTTTTATGCAACCGTAGCTTCTACTCACCTCCTTAAAAGCGGCCTTGTTGAGGTCGGGTTCGTTTTGATATGCTACTTCATCGAGTGACATTGCCCTTGACCAGGCGAGGGGGTAGTAGGCGTTTGCGGGTTGTACGTCCTGGGACTCGTTTCGCGGGTTGAGGAGATTTTTCTTGATCTCCTTAAAAATGATTTTGTCAATTATTTTAAAGGTTTGGCTACTTGCGATTCAAGATTCCATTTGACATTTTCAAAATGCCCGAATCATCATCTTATACAATTTGTCGGTTTTAAGGAATATGAAAGAATTGATAATATTTTGCGACGACTATTTGGGGTAAAGAACATTTTTTCAAATGGGCATCGCAAATTATATGATAGCCATGTCGCATACTGAAACTATCGATGTAAACCCATTATGACAGTTATTTTGACAGCTAATTCGATGCCGTGATTAGATCAGTGTTGAGAGACCACTGAGTGGGGGTACAGGCATGACAGGATTCACAGTGACGGCCGCATACGCCTGTTAGGAACATGTATAAACTAATACCGTAGAAATGGGCTTGGTTGCATCTAGCTTTCCATCATCATATCTGATTGCTCTTATACACTGGATCAATGTCGATAACGCCCGACATCTCTTCTTGGGTCCAGCTTTCATAATCTGACCTCCTCCAGAAGCTGAGGTCCCCGCCTGAATGCATTCCTTTTTGTCCTTGGACTGAAGTTAGATAAACGTATTACATTGTATATATTGATTAGGTCAACCGTATTAAACGTCTTCATTTTGGGTATATATCTTGACGATAATCGTAAGATCATCACCGGATATTCTGGTGGTAGAGTTAAAGTTGAAACTAGATGAAATTTGGGCCACGTGGGCCGAATATTTATGGGCGGTCACGCCCAACTTAACCTCTCGGTCTATATGTTAGTGCAGAGACCCGACAGTGTGGTGTTAAATACATGATGCATCTTTATGAAAAAATGCAGTGGCAGTCAACCACAGGACACGTTGCGAGAGTCCTGATTTGGATATTCAACAAAAATTGCAGCGTGTGCGCCTGAATTTCATACGAGTCATTTCTATGAGTCATTGTCGGTCTCAACCTGCCTTACCTTTTCCATCTTGCAGTCCAAGACCATGAACAAATGAGGAGTGAATGTCCGTAAACCACACGCAAAACGGCATGACGTAAAAAAGATACTGCGCGCGACGTTATTATAACACTGGCAGTATCTATGGGCTTGTGGTATTCGACTCGATGACTCGACGACGCGATGGCTCGATGACGCGATCGTTGCTATGGATTTTGCTAAAATACGGAATCCCATGATCCTGGTCTCCGGGCTACCGCTGCAACAGCAGAGGTTTTAGCTCGGCCTTTCCCATACCCAGCTACGGTATGTGGAAGGATGTGCCCCTCCCCCCCCCCCCCCCCCAGCCATGGCCACTGAAGATTGGTCCCCGCGATTGATTTTGATATTTAAAGGACTCGCGGAAGTTTCATAGCATGCAAAATGACCGGAGATTTAATTGACAAACAAGCTTCTAGTGGCCAATGTCAGATGTCATGTGGTAGTCTGTCAACAATCGGAATTTCGCATATGTGCAGTTTTTTAGACTCAGTCACTCAGTCTCTCTTCCGTCCCTTGACATCTGCCCCCCCCCCCCCCCCCCCATACATCAGCCCCTCTACATGCTTTCCGAAATTGGTGGCTTGCATTGGAACTAGCCTAACTTTTTCCCCCTTGTCCGTCATTAAAGGCATTCAAGTGTGTTGGTCAACCATGACTATCTCCTTTGTCCCTCCACCACAGGCCTAGTTTCCCCTTATGACATCACTATTTCGGACACTCAGCGCCCCATTTCTGGAAAGGTGTATAGGACATTTAATATTGCCGTGCTGAACGGATATCCAGAGCCAACCTTGTCTCCAGGAACTCGCGTGTCATTTTAACATTGTAACTTCTGCTCGTAAAGAACCTGGGTAGGAGGTTGATCTGAACCAGCTATATTTAGGTGTATTCAGCTGTATTGACGGTAAAGATACCAGTGGCTTGCATAGCAACATGGCGCATGGTTTTATCAAAAATGCGAACTTGTAGGAAACGAAAAATGGTCGGATTAGATACGGTGAAAACAGCTGGAAAGGGGTTGGTAATGATCGGTTCTTTTTTATTTTCCTCCACTTATGATTCTATGTATAAATTACAGTCCAAGCAGTGATATTCTTTAAAAAGATTCCAACTTGATCGCGTCATCGAGTCATCGCGTCGTGGAGTCATCGAGTCGAATACCACAAGCCGTATCTATGTGACGGACGCGACGCGCCATGATTATTAAACCTCTCCTCAGCCATCTCGGCACCGTTCTATTTTGAAGGCATATATACCATAACCATGTAGAATGTGCAAGAACACGGCCCAATTATAGAGCTTTGCACTTGGTTGGGAACATCGTCTACAAAATAATTGATCATCCCAATTCACCGCCTAAAAATACCTTTTGGGGGAAATTTGGGAGGAATTGTCTGACACAAGAAAAAAAATCGCCACGATATCGCAGTTTCGATTTTTGACGTAACAACAGTCGACAGTTGGAGTACACAAAATTACGTCAAAAGATGGTATCCGAATCCAACCTGTTTTTGGTATAAAACTTTGGTGCTAAGTTTGGTCGTTTCGGAGGCTGCTATGGCTAAGTGCTTTGGCGCATCATAAAAACATCACAGCTATTATAATCAAAAGTAGTAGTTCTTTCCAATGGTATGATTTATCAAATAGGAAAATAGTGGCCCAAATTCCGTAAACGTTGTTC
Organism: Lineus longissimus; assembly: GCF_910592395.1. Lineage (NCBI taxonomy): Eukaryota > Metazoa > Nemertea > Pilidiophora > Heteronemertea > Lineidae > Lineus > Lineus longissimus. The sequence continues at coordinate 10,901,780 of NC_088322.1, forward strand.
CCAATTAAAAGTATAGGTCTATAGAATGTGGAAAGTTCCAATGACTGTGTTATCATTGTAAGAATGGTCTCACAGATTCTGCTACTGTGGCGATTCCTCTGCATGCGTAGGTAACTGGATGGAAAATCTGGAAATGTAGTTTTAGTTTCTGCGAACCGCGGCGCTGATTTAAAGTCCTAAATCGATTATACATGTCCAAACGTGTGTGTCCTACCTTTTCGCCTAAGCACGGAAGGATGACATACATTCATGAAGAAATAAGTATATAAATATGGTTGTTTATTCATGATACATTACAGGTGTCTGGTTGGCCTATAACAAAATGTACTTGGGCCTACGTGTAGAATTGATCAGTGGCTAGGCCTAGCATCGACTCGGTTAAAGCTACATTTACCGAACCAATTTCTTCAAAGTTGGTTTTTCTTCTTCTCCGAATTGGGAGTTTTCAGGTTGGAGTTTTGCAAAGATAAAAAAATAAGATTTAAGAAAACCCAAACAATGAAGAAGACGGCCAAGGAGTTTTCGCACAGAAGCCAAACAATAGTGATGACATTTTATTATTCACGCTCTGGTTAGATATACAGTGCCGATCAATATAGCAATAACAGTCTACACGGGAGAGTGTGCAGGCTTGCTGCACTTCCAAGCTGTGTGGATTTCTTAGCTAACTGGTATAGCTCAGCCAATTCGATTTTTTGTTTTTCGCCTGATATGTTTCATGCACACTGTTCAACAGGCCTAGCATAGCACCCCTTAACTCAAACTTGAGCCCCATCCTCTTCAATCGTCTGAAATGACCCATCTTCCCGGTGTACCTCACATGGACCAGGACGTGAGCCTGGTGACTTACGAGGACGGCCTGCTGAACATTTTGAGGGAACTGAGGAAACAATGGCAGGAGGAAGACATTGTAATAAAGGTATGTTTTATTCTTTCCGGTATATGGTCTCACTAGCCAGTCCGGGGGACCCCTCCGGGCGTGATGCCAGACTTGCCCCTGACGCGGGATGCATGACATGCATGTCTGGGATTGACCCAGAGACCAAATTGACATAAAATCCTTCATCTTGACCCGCAATGTTTAGAGATCGCTAAATCACTCACTTGTGGAGCTTGCGAACGCAAACGCATGAGAGTCAGGATGAAAATCCTCTTACAGTACATGGACTGTGCTCTTGAAATAAGGTCTTCTCGTCCGGTACGGTAAGAAGGGGCGCTATGATGATTGGGAGGTGGTTGCATTTTATATTGCCCTACGCACTGATAAAAAAATATTTGAGAGAATGGCCTCCTTACCTTTGGTCGGCAACCAATCTCGAAGAGGAAAACGTATTATGTCATTTTCGAAACGCAACTGCATGGGCCCCTAACTGTGCTACCAGTCACAATTGACTACCAACCTGACAGCCTGGCTTCGACATATAATCCCTCTTTAATATCTGCAGCCCCTGGGCCCAAACCTGGTGAACCTGGCTCTTCTGTGTTCCTGCAAGAATGACGAGGAAGATGCAGTTGTCGCAAGGGTCAACGGCAAGGTCATCAAGTTGCTTCCATGCCATTTTGACAGGTATTTCATTTACTTCATGTTTTAATTTTTTCAAATGCAGTTGTTTTGTCATGTCTGTCAGCCGATGAAATGGTTTAATTGTAAACTTTCTCGACAAACTGTACATGTACTTGTGGCTCGTACAAATTATGTCCTGTCCCTTCTTCCAGAGATTACGAATTTACAGTTATCCGCCTTCTCCAGCAGCGGTCACTTGGTGCATCCGTTGTCATGACTTTTAGGAACGGTTTCTGTATGGAGTACATCCAGGGACAGCATTACGACTGGACAGACTGTTTCTACAAAGATGGGCCAGAGCAGGATGAGTTTATGAGGTAAGGAAAAGTGTCGCAATCTATTGGGCGCAGCTAACAAACACCTCCAATAGGTTCAAAAATTCCGAAATATATATTTGTTTACGTAGAAGACGCCCTTCATAGGAGAACACAATGACGTCATTCGATGTTGGCGGCCATGTTGAGGTAAAGATGACGTTGCAATTATTGTTGCAAATATCGTAACCGTTGTCGTCGGCTTTCCTGGTAAAATACCCCTCCGCCAGCTGCTTATGTGTGCTCCACTTGTTTTGCGTTGAAACGATAACACCGCCATCTCCTGGGTGAACTGAAAACTGCTTTATATGTATGTAAATGTGTCACATATCATGATATTGTGGTGGACGAGTGGATGTAATCGTAAGCCTGATTGGTTTGCCTCGTTCCAGGATTGTTGCTCGGGAGATTGCGTGTTACCATTGCCTAACAACTGCAAATGCTGCCAAACAGATGGGGTTCGAAACCCAGCCCTATTTCAAGAAACACTGTCAGACGATCTTGGACGTTATACCCCACGCTGTTACAAATGCATCGCATGGTGCCCAAAGGTAAGGCAAGTTTGTCGGCGCTTCGTCTGAAAGCGCCTATCGGATTTCAAAAACGTGTCTGGAACAACAAAACCGGGTGTGGGCCCGGGGTATTATGAAATGTCAAACACTGTGGCTATCTTATTATATCATGCTGCATAGTATTTAATAAATGCTTAAAAATTGTCCTTGATAGTGTTCTTGCTGTGATCTGAGCTCAGCGGCCCCCTTTCTCATAATCCTGGATCCACCCCTGAATGGAGATGGTACTCCTTTTAATTAAGGACCAATGGTACTTATAGGTTATTGATTTTGGTCCGCCGATCGCAAATTTGAAAACGTCTGGGTTACGAATGAACCGCACTTTACAGTGTAAATGCACTATGCACCAATGAAGCCTTGTTTTGATTAGAGATATTTTAGAATAGAAATTGGTTGTCTCACCATAACCTCTCGGGTGGAGCTAAAATGTTGACCAGACTTCGGCGAACCCCTTCTAATTCTGGATTACCTTTTTACTGACTCACCCAGTACGTTACTGAAGGATTTTGCAAAGCATGAATCTACCTGCTCCTAATAATGCCTGAGAATGCTTTCAGAATCCGAGAGGTGTTCGGCCATGATCCATTTGCCACCTTGGAGAGAGAACTTCATCACACGTATGATATATTGGATGACCTTGACCTTCCAGTGACCTTCTGTCATTGTGACGCCAATCCTACCAACTTTATCTACCGAGCGGAGGATAAGCGAGCCATTCTGGTTGACTGCGAGGGTTGTTGCTTCAGCTACCCAGCTTATGATCTTGCAACCCACTTCTTTCTTTCCTTTGTTGGTAGGTAACATAATACAAATACATATACCGTTTATGTTCGAAAATAACTTTGCAGAAAATTTTGAATCGTCCTATATTTTATCCGAATTCCCGTATTGTTCTTCTTTGTGAGTCTCACTTACATAGAAACATCCACCTGTATTCACCCTATTTTGCATATAGCTAATGCCGAGCGTTTTGAAATTGTACAAAGACAGACAACTAGGACTATAGTACGTATAAGTACGGGATGTCCTCGTGAATACCGGTAGCCTATCTTTTCGGTAATGTGAAAGTAGGACCATACATTTCGGAGATCCACAAAAGGGTACCAGTAGGACTCAGCAGGCCCTGGTCCCGCCGTTATTGTGACTTGCCATGCACAATCTGCAGAGAGCCACTTCCCATACCGCCCTGGAACATTGACTTATATTAGAAATACCCGCTGGTATGGCTTACATATCTTTATCCATTGACTGTGAAGACCTGTGCATACAATAACATTTAAATAACAATGTTCATGGAGTATAAATAGCCAGTTATAATACATGCAATATATGGCACCCCAACAGGCCTCTTCAAAATGGCACCCGATACCGGAATTCACGAGGACGACCTAATTCAAATTATCCATCATCGCCTTCGTCATCATCTTCATCATCATCATCGTCGTCGTCGTCTTCATATCAATCATTCCACCCATCCATGTGGCCAATGAGAATAAATAACAAGTTCTGTCTTTTAGCAAGGCACGTGGCGATCCGTTCTTCCAGTCCAGACCCCATACGTCGTCTGTCCGAATTGTCTGGTGGTCGGCTACATCGTCAGTTGCCCTATTGTATAGTCCAGGGTGATGATGATGATGATGATGGTGATGATGATGATGGTAAAAGTTCAGCTATTTGAGCGTGCGAATATATTGCTCATCTGGAAATAACTTTCAATAAAGTAAACATTTAACCTCTTCTCCTTCAGGATCTCGTCCTGATATTGACAAACGACTCCCTAGTGATGAATTCATTGACAAATGGCTAAAGATTTATTTTGAAGAACGCCGCAAACTCGGCGATGATATTACTGATATTGAGGCAGAGGTGAAGAAATGGATGATCCACATTAGTCGAATGATGCTGGTAATTTATTAGATAGGTAGATCATTGAAATCAGATCCTTGTCGCACTTCAAATTCTTTCAAGAAAGTCGAGTCGGTGTTTTAACTAAAGAACCACATGATGCAGCTATTGAACCAGCTCAGACCCTGTAATCACCTCGTAAATCACCAAGGTTGGTTAGGACTGAGCATGGTTAACGACCTAACCCACTCAGTAAAACAGTTGTAAAAAGGAAATTTAGAGGTAAATTACTAATAATTCATCGTTTCTAAACAGTCGTTAATTTGTTCCCTGACCGCCAAACGCAGACCGCCATTACTTGCGTCACGTGGCCTCCTTCACAACAATTTGGGGAGTAAATCACAGGCAGGTCGAGATAACAGAATCATAGTATACGACATTTCGGATAGGATCTGGGCACAAGGCAGAAATAATTAAGTCGTATTCCAAGGCATGGTGAGGCCTGGCTACGCCTTCTATATCCACAGGACTGGTCCAATTTGATGCAGGTGGAATATCAGTGTTCGAACGGAGTGTCACTTGAATTGAAGTGATAAATCACGAAATAACAGTAATTCAACCTTTGAGATGAAGTCAGAGTGGGGGTCAGCAAGGTGCGCTACAACTCTATTGTCGATTTGAAAATGATCGATTTTGTTGATTATTGATGTTAGGCAATTTATTTCTCTCTCAGGGCATATACTGGTGGCAGGCTGCCTTAGGCATCTACTGGATACAACAGAAGGATTTCTTTGAGGAAAAAGTTTTAGATATGTTCTTGACGTAAGTTATAACAATATGCGCCTTGAATATAACACCACGGACCCAATGTTATTCAATCCATTCATCTCTAAACTTGATAAAAGACCATGTCCAATGCTGATGAATTCACTAAACTGTCAGTTTTTTAAGATGGCAGTATGATGATTGTTGAGTGTAGGAAGATACCATATCGTAAGATTATATTGGTGACTAATCACTCTCATCGATCTGCATGAATTCTGATGATAGTTGGGCCCTTCGCGCAAAAGCCGGCTAGGTGCATTTTCCTTTTCCACACAATTTTGCCTGCATGAACACTAAGCATGCAGTTGAAAAAAATTCTTGATCACATAATGTCAATTCGAACTTTAATTTAGATCACAGATGTTCTGAATGATATAACTTCTGCACCCAACTTAATTTTTTGTTCTCAAAGATATACCTAGCACGCTTTTGCACTCAATATCATTTGATCTCCTGAATCATGACATTTTATCACTTTTCTCTCATCTTTTATAGTTGCGCTACGACGCGGATGAAAAAATACTATGAAATAAAGGAATCGATTTCAAGTTGATGAATACTACGAGATGAAGGAATACATTTCGTGCTGATAGAACACTATGAGATGAAGTGATACGTTATAAGTGACATATGGACAGTGGCAATTGACAAGGTGAATCCAATGCAAATCCAATGCAAATCCGGTGTAACATTGGCGGTTGTCCCCCACATCTAAGTCTTCCATACAATAGACTGCTAGAGACGCAATGACTTTCCAAAAGAGGGAAACACAGAAAAACGAGTAAAACATCTGGGGTAACACTTAGAAACGAAAACAACCTTACACCGGCATCATACAGCATATTCTGTATATTATTGTTGTACCGTAACTTTACAAGATTTACAATCTTAATTGATCGATTAACTGTGAATGTACACACCCGCATACCTCGATACCATTTGAACTAAAACTTATGTTTCAGTTAAAGTAAATAGTTTGACGGACGATAAAACCGCGCTCCCTTCGTCACTAGACACTCTAGTCGGCACAATCAACATCAATCGGCACCCTCGGCCGGCAAATAAAAATTTCAAATATTGTCTAATTTTTGTGGACGGAAAGGTAATTTTCATTTCCTGAAATATGGAGAGCTGGTCTCTCGGCACGAGATTATTCTCTGGAATAGGCGTAATGCGGGAACCGTAGAGCAAAGGAAACTTCAGAAACTTGTCGAAGAAGAAGAGTAAAAACAAACGAAGTTCCGGGCACCACCTTCGGCAGAGTTGGATCGGACTTGGCACCAGTACCGCCACTGATTTCCAGATCTCTCTGTAGGTATTCAACCGTTCGAAAAAGCAAACGCATAACTTTCTAACTCGACAAGCCGCAGTCACTGCATGACCTGCCTGAAATAGCCCTAACTGATTGTAACGGACATCACTTTTCTTTGGCACTTCTAATCCACCCAACAGTTTGATGGTTCCATTCACTTCGACAACATCATAAATAGTATCAAAACGGTGTCCCGTAGTTCTGCCATTCTTCAAACATGACACCACAGCTTTATGTTCATAAAATGCAAGAACAAGATGATCTGGCGCATTTTTGTAAACGCGACATCGGTCGTTCGGAATAGTGAACTCAAATGCAACATATCCCAAATCTAGTTTGTACAGCTTGATGAGACCGCGTTGGCAGTGTATAGACAGGTGCTTATCGTAAAGACTTACACGGTACTCCATAGTATTTATCCTCGGCACGAACCCGTTCGGGCATATCAAAAATAAGTTAACTGTGGAGTTGTAGGCAGCGCGGAACAATCGTTTTTGGAACTGGTAAACTGTTAAAGTATCCAATGGTCTACCCTCAGGGACAGACTGAACGATTATGGTTTCCGAGTTAACGTCAAATAGCCATCGGTCATTTTTTCGCTGTAAAATCGGAGGCAAGATACGCCCTGATGTCTGCTTATAATTCCCCCTGAGATACCTCTAATGATAATTGAGGTGAGATAAAACTTATGTAAGTAAGATGAATATCCTTATTACGTTCGCACTACGCCTATTGCTAGGACTATGCCAAATCTTAACCGACAATATTGTGATATGCAATAAGGTCATTTTTAAAAGTTTTGCACCACGTTCATGGTCAGCGCACTCGTCAATTCAACTGCCGGCATTGATCTCTTTTTTGAAAATGGCCAAGTTACGTATAGGTGTTGTTTTATTTTGGATGAAAAATTTTGGGATAAAACAGATATCGCCATGTTTGTTAATCCAAAAGTTAATTTCAGATGTCAATGCTCTATATATTTTGTGATGAGCAATAATGTGCACTCTTCGGACGGGTGTTGTTGCTTGTTCAAGCAAAGATGTTTTAGCCAGAGGAACTGTCTTTCTAGCACAGTTTATTTTGATCCCCAATACTATTTTCCAGATGTCTGCTGACCTATTGTGACAAAAGACTAGAATCAGACCGACTGAAGAAACATACCTAGTCCGTCCTTTTTGCCCGAAACACTTTATTATAAAGGTATTGAATTTGTGGCCGGGTCTATTATGAAAAACAACAAATCGACACTGACCACCGCGACGGATGTGGCTGTGTTTTGTTTCCATAGTGAATGTAATTGTCACATGGTCATCGTTGACGATAGGTTTACGTGCAGCGTATCTAATATCCCCATGATTGTTTGCAGCAAAATATCTAGTCAAAACATTGCTTTTTAACCATTCTATGTGTAAAATAATGAGCTTAGCTTTAATCCGACGGATTTTATAAGTTAACAATTCAAGTCCTTGACCAGAAAGACAATATTCATAAAGCCTTGTGCAGGATTGGTTGATAGTAAAGTGGCTGGCAACTCGCGATCTTTTACACGATTGATATTTTCTAGAAAAGTGTAATTTCCCAGACGTTTTTCCTCTGGTGATGTCCAACAGGTTATACTGACTTGTTCTTTTCATTTCGTTTTTATAAACGAAATGTTTTTTGTACCATGATCCTTTCACGTCCCAGCTTGTTAGGCCGCGGTCTAAGAAGGATGATTTATACATGATTCTATACGTGCTGGTGTTTGAATGATAGCGATAAACACATGTATGCATATAAGGGACCGGTTGTTCTAAATGAAAAAATACCAAAAAATCAAGTTGGGAAATGTAGGAATGGCCCCCTTTCCGGCGAGCCGCATATTTGACTGGCGGAGTTAATGGAACGATGGCGTATTTGCTGCGAAATGAAATTACTTTTGAATCCTTGATGTAACATAACGATTTTGAAATGAGTAACATTCATGGATAATAACAATAATAAACCTTGATTCCAAGCGGCAGTTTCTATTACAACATTTCTATCCGGTTTCTCCAATACAGTCAAGAGAAACACTGAAGAAACGTTGCGATAGTAAACCTTATTACTAGTCGTTTCCGTTCATACGTTCCAGTTTAACATGATAATAACAAATAAAAAATTAAACTTCGATATTCTGCATACTCAACGGAGAAATTCTACATGTATGTTACCTTTCTTTGAAACAATTTACACGTTGTCTGTAGGAACGCCTCTGCTCGCTCCATACATGTGCCCTCCCTGTTACTCCTCTGGCACCTAATGTGATACATGCCCCCCGAGCATGTATTAAACGTGGTACAAGTTGTCTGCAAAAAGCAAACAAACGCACAGTTAAGAAGTGACATCTCCAGCGAGCTTCCTAAATCCGGGTGACGCAATGCTCGATTCGTTATCAGCTTCTCGTAAAACACCAGGCGTATTTGCATCGTCATTTTTTATTCTCCTCAAAACTCTTAAAAGTACATTGTGCGGTTGATAATCAATTTGTAATTGGCAAAAATAATTGTTGCGCATGACGCGTGGGCTACTGGTGTTAAAAATCATTGTTTCAAAAACGTTTTGTTTTTTTTTAAAATTGACAACATTAAATTAAATGGTATTTCCAAATACATTTAAAATCAATACCAGATTCACTGGGTTCTAAATATGCTTAACCGGCAAAGTGTCTATCCGATGGATATATGAAGGGGATTAATCATCAACGTTCCATCCATGGGCCATACGTGGATCGATGATGGATAATGCCTATTATAGACCCAGTCATGTAGTTCCGTCCATGGAACGATGATAGGGAATCTTCATCATGGATCCATGAATGGAATATACACACGTACATTTTTATGCACAAGCGCAGCAAGCTCCGCTTTTGACTACACTCTGAACGCAATAGACCGGACTCGTCCTATCGCCCGGAAAGACAATCAGGATGACGAAATGGACTGCTTGTGAGCTTTCTCTAGACTGACTTCGGATCCCATTAACGGTTGTAGCTCATTAATCGAAACAGGATACTGCCTACCTCCGGTCTATGGGATTTCCACATGTCAGAGCTGCTACTGATGCTTCACGTTTAACAATCCCCGCCAAGTCGCCTCTTTACATATGAGCGCCTCTTGCGATGGTGTTGCCAAACTTCGTCGAGTATTAAGGCTGACGTGATGTCCGAAGGATCAAAGGCTTGCACCATAAATCGGTCATTTCGTGAACCCAAAAAACAGTTCCACCTGTTGGGGCGCTCATTTGGAAAGAGGCGAAAGTACTCCTTGATGGAGAGAAGCTAGTCGGATGAAGAACATGCAGTTCGGTAAATATTGATCGTTGTGACATCCAAATGTATGTACCTCTCGTTTGAGTGACTCCTGATATTCTACAAAGCTGTGTGATAAGAAATTCCGGATGGTGGCCTTAACCGAGGAGTGATTATCCATGCCTCTTCCCAACCCTTTACAAGCCAGTTGTGTTCGTTTAAGACCCGGGTGAATACTACCTTTTGAATATGAATTTCAAAATCCTGCTGTATTCGGCTGGCCCAAGTAACAACGCCGGACCTAAGAACATAAGTCTTTCTTATAGAAGACTGGAGCATTATCAGCAAAAATGCAAACAGGCCGAATAAGAAGATTATTGTATGAATGCAACTATTTCATGAAATCAAAGGCGACATTGTTTGTGTACATACCTCTGGAAAGTGTAGAAACTCCTTCAGCACGAAGGCCGACTGGCTGAAGGGAAAGGCAAGACCCCTATAGGGGACCTTCATCTACACTCCCGGGGATTCGTGGGGACATTTATCTACACTCCCGGGGATTCGTTTATAACGTTGGCACTTCCCAATGACCCCAGCAGATGCTGAGGACACAGCCCAGCGGAAGGACTAGATGGTCAACCAAAACACTACACAAGTGAGTGGCAAATAGTGATGGTGCCAAAAGCAGATCGAGAGGTCACAGCAGGAGATGCCAAGCAGCAAATGACAAGCAGCAAATGCCTGGGAGGTGTTTCACTGAGCACAGTCCGGACGATATTTGAGTTAGAGGGCAGGTCAACCCTCTTACTGTACCAGGTAAAGGGTATGTCCTATAACGCTCCTCATATGCGTTCGATCATTGGCTACAGTACACTAAACAAGTAACCATCGATATGACTAATGCTATAGACCTGCAGCTAAAATCTATAATCGATCTTTGATCAGAAAAAGGTAACAAGGAATATAATCTACCCATTCTACAGGGTATCTCTGCAAAAATAATAACGTATATGAAGTTGTTATCTTGCTTGATGGTGTCTTTAAAAAAAGAGAAGAAAAAGTTCTTCCAATTTTATCGCATCCATACGACAATGCATTACCGAGCCATGTATGTAGGCACATTTGTTAATAATAGAATAAAGGGTTAGCCATATTAGCCCTGTCATCTGATGTACGCATACCCTGCATTGAATGAGTTGGTTTGAGGGGATTTTTCTCACATTCTGCCAATAAAACCCACTGCGTACCTAAAGACTCCGTTTTTAGCCTTGGTCGGACTTTAATACGTTTTCCATTTTTTTATTCTTCCCGTTGAGCATGGTTAGCATGTACAGAGCACTTAATATTTGGCATTTTCTTTTTTAAATTTTTTAATTCTGTTGATAAGATGCATCTTACATATAACTTTCAACAGCTGATGATCCAATGTACACTGTTCGCTTTGTAACAGTGGAATATGTCAATATTCTTCTGAGTCTCATAAAAGCATTAACGAGAACATCGTCATCGACGAGAGATCACAGCGAGAGTTAACCAGGCAGCGATGCCATTAGCTACGTAACCGTAGCAAAACAAATGACACTCTCTGATTGGTTAGTCGCGCGACGTCACGAAAAGACCGCGTTGGTGGGATTATACTCAAAAACCGTAAAGATTCTGCCATTCTGACCAGAAGCTTACCACTCGCCACGAATCAACGGAGGTATCAAGATCGTCAAGTTTAGGACTTACAAGTCGTTTAAGGTAAGAATCCCTTCTTAAAGTACTGTATACTATCTCTCATGTCGACTTTGCATAATTGCTTTTTTTCTTACTTTTCAACACTGATCGGCTTTTCAAATCACATGCGTGTTATGGTGAAACAAAGATACTTTGACCAAATGCCACGTTTCGAATGGATCCCCTATAATATCTTTTTTAAATGTTATTTGACTTAAATCTCAGTTGACTTTTCTTTATCCATTTTATTCTTAAAGACAATTGCACTGGTCGCCATTTTGCCTTTTTTATAAGCATGCGCTGTTTTAAATCACGTGTGTTAGTTTTTAACACCGCACCCAGCAGACTGTGTCTGGGCCAACATGCAGATTATTTCATTGTGATGCATAGACCCCGAAAAAACTGATTTTTAAAAAAGGTAAATAATGTGTTAAACTGCGTTTTGCCTTACCTGGAACTTTGAAAATAGAAAACTTTCAACGCCCTTCATCAAATGATTTCATGAAGCTATACAATTGCCAATTTAAAAAATGTGCGTTTGATACTTCCACTTTTGTTGGCATCAAAAAGTTACTGGTGTTCGCATGATAAATTGTATTATTTCTTTCCTAATCCACGTATCGATGTGAATAAAATTCTCATTTAGGCAACGAGACATTGCGGCCAAGTCGAAATTCTCATGTGATTCTCAGTTAAGATCGCACTCAGTTTCGTACACAGAAACATGTAATTGCATGATGCTCAACTGAGAATCTTTCAAGATTAATCTTGTGGTTCGTGGGCATGCACAGAAACTGAACATTAAGATCTTAACTAAGCGCCTTACGCTGCATCTTATCAGAATTTTCATCCCGGGAGTCAGCTACTCTGCAAATGACGAATCAATTCAGTGATTCTTTACCAAAAAAACATTCAACTACGACTACTCTATAAATGTAGCAAAATTCCAGGTTCCGTTGGATAAAATCGACTCGTTTAAATTCTATAAAAAATGGTTTCTAAACTTCTAGTTAACGATTGGCTTCCATTCCCTGTCCAAGTCCTTTTCAAAGAGTTGTCACTGTAACCCGCACTTCGATTCACAACATTCTGATAGAATTCACAGTTGACAATGTACATTGATAAAAATACAAAACTCGGTTTCCACCAAAGAGTTAGACAATTAGAATGTCAACCGCAGACCTTGCGTGAGTTGCTGCATCATGTGGCTTTCATATACTTTTCAAAGGGAAAGAATCTGAGATGACAATAGGAGTTTGAACTTTGAGCTTGACTTATTTAAATAATGTACGTGTTGATCAAACCTTTCCTTAGACGGCATTTCCTATTTCAAAATCCCTTACCCGACAATCGATTACCACAAAAAGATTTTCAACAGTAGTTTGAGAATAGGGATTATAAGATGATTCACTATTATCTAATACTGTGTATAGACATCTGTCCTGGAATACGGACTTAAATGCCAGGTTTATTTTATTTCAAATGTTTTTCATGATGATAAATTTTATGATCATTTTCGAGTCACCAGAATCCCGAGTGCGATATATATAATGTGTTATCGCATTTAAGTGGCTGGGAGGCGCCTCTGAAAAAAGTCTGTTTAACAGATAATCGGCCTTGGTGTAACAGCTAACGCGACTCAACCGGCTTTACATCGTCGACGCCGTATACAAGGTGTCGACGAATGAAAAGCCAGTTGAGGGGCGTCTGTTCAGTTTGCCAATTTTACCTGTATAAAGCCCATGTGAAACAGACGTCCATCGACCGACTTAAACCCGTCAACACCGTATATGTTTCAGAGGCGATGTGTAAAACCCGTGTCAATGTTGTACCCGCTTTCCCAATACCTTATGGCCAGCCTTATACCTATTGTCTATCCATATACGTTAAATTGCTACAAAATTAGCTGAAAACTTTAGCCATTATTTTTTAGATCAGTTCATACGTTTGCAAGTGTGCGTGTTGTCTGTGATATAAAACAAGATCGATGATTTCTATTCAAAATGTATGACTAAAAGACAAATTACACTTCGTAAAGTGCTGAAAACTAGCTTTTGCATAATTTGAGTTAATGTGTTGTTATATAAGGCATGTTAGGGGAATATTGATACCTGAAAATGGTATGAATAAAATAGGGCTTGGGTCTCTGCTTGACGATACATTACAAAAGTTGATTGCTGGCTCAGCAGGAGATGTTGCTTGAAACTTCTTCTAAAACAAACGAGAGGAAAACTTCCTCATTTTGGCTGGCTGACGTAGCAAATACTAAAAAAAATATACACACCATTAGCTTGGTGATCACCTCATTTATGACTCGTCGACGCAGTGAAAATGATAGCTATGTGATCTGGCCAAGATATGTACAAGAACCCCTCGATTAGAAATAGATATCAACGATATGTCGCCTAAGGATTTTGATGACCGTTTAAAATTCCAAAGTTGCAATTGGCGTTTTTCGGTGGGCTTTTTTTAACTGTCTCATCTCGTGACGATCGAGATGGTAACTTTTTATTGTATGGATATTCTTTCATTATCGGCGTGACCATAAAATGGCGAACCGTTCTATTGAAAATATCAACGAAAACGAATGCCATCAGAAATTGCGTCCTTCCTATGTTAAATCTCCGATGAGATTAGGGTGCGGATCAATTATTTTGCCGTACTTACAGAATTGAATTTTTACATGAAATTGAAGTCTCTCCACGGAGACCAACTGATGTTATTTGTTGCCAATGCAATTAGAATTAACGAGAGACGGTAATGATTTGCTTGGGTCATCAGCTCCCAAGGTGGCTAGAGGTATAGCGACCTCTTCATGGTGTAATAACGGCGATTCCATTGTTTCTGCAGAGGTTGTTTTCGATCACATACGTGTACCCAGGTCAAAAATCCCGATACGATTCTTGGATTCTTAGTTAGGTTACAACTCCGGAATGACTTGAACAAGTGTTTACCAGAATACGTATTCTTCTATTGTCTATAAGCGTTTGTAGAACGACCCGCGCATTAAAGATTGGGTACTTAATTGGCACTTTTCTCTCACAACTGGCGCTGGTTGATCACCTCAATATCAGTAGGGGGCAGTATTTCGGTCAAGCAGCCCAGCACAACCTACTTACCGTAGGCCAAGGGTTGCGATTATCGGAAATCGCGGAGGCTAAATGGTACTTTGTGGAATGGTAAGCAGCGGTCAGCCCAGCCATCTCCCGACGCTAATTATCGGTGGCCCTTCCGGAGTTCATATTAATGTACTGGCTCATTCTAATCTTAATATGGGTTGTGTTTCGAATTACCTTAAGCCAACCCATGTCACGCGGATATGTACCTCTATTAATAGATATCCCGGAAACGCCGCCATATTGCAAAATAGTGGTGGCACGGCCCCATGCATGTGCCGACGGTCTACACGTTTGCAACGAACCCTCCGCCGTTGCGGTGAGTTAGGAGCACGAGCTTTTTCTTTGGTAGTGGCTCCTCCTTCAACCCACATCTGACAGAGGAGAGATATTGTTTAGCTTATGAACTTAATGGCCTACGCCGTCCGTTAAAAATGTGAAATTTGTGGTTGAATTTGAATATTTCCCATTGCGTAAATGTATAAATATAATTTTCAGCATTGCTGTTGTATGTAAAGACAGATATACAAATATCATAAATACCAAGTTTCATCAAATTCTTATGCACAATAACTGCTTACGGCATTGTGTAGTGCATTTCTATTTTCCTAGCCCACCACTAATTACGAACGGCGTACCACTTTAAGCCTGTTTCATTATGATTCATATCACTCTGCATATTTTCAAACTTTATTATGAAGTCATTATCACAGCGAAAAGCAGCTCAACATGTTCAAGGTAACGATAAATGATTATATGGAGTCATTTTCCTGTCACCATAGTGAGTCAGAATAGCAGGCTGTGCAATGAAAAAGGGCACTGTACGCAATAACTATCAAATACACCAATCTCAAAATATTTGCAAGGACAAGTCATTGCATGCGCTGTCGATGAACAATCAAATTCATGCCTGATAGACGGCTTAAAAAGAGTAAAAAACGACAACACCGGTATCAAGAAGAAAATAAGCAAGACACCATTGTAACATGTGGGTACCATGCCCAGGACCACATACGATTTTTATGAGATTCTTCGTTAAGAACTTTTTTAGTTTCGTATACAACTACATCTTCGTACAACCTTTACAAAGTCCTTTCCCGGGACTGGCCGGTTAGGCAAGTTGGAATGCCCGCCTGATTCTCCGCAATCTGAGGAAAAGATCGCCAGGGTGAATACAAAACACCGAGAGTAACTTGAGCACTTTCTGGTCACCTCGCGATCACCTGGTAAGAATCCCCAAGACAAATCGTGGCAGTCGCGGCCTGAAACCTGTCAAGTATGCCATCTTCGATTATTTCATAGAACATATAATCTGCCACTGTTGTTTCCCGAATACGGTCCAGTCCCTAATCTACAATAATTGAAGCGGCCTCTGCGCCACCTTAAACCCACATGAGAACTGGAACACGCCACTAATAGACGTTAAGCCATTTTCCTTTACACTTCTCCATGGCTGTAATTGAGTGATAATATTTGATGTGAACCTTATACTTGCTGAACAACAGGAATCTTTGGCTCAGAACGCAGATATTTAGACGGATGAAATATAATCTTATTACGGGGATACGTAGACCAGAACTATAGAAAATGTTGTCTTGAGCATGGGATAGAGTGTCACCGCGACAGATACGCCAGCTTTCAATCGATCGCTGAGATACTGGTATTGAATCTATTGGGTACCTTTAGCGAAGTTAAAATGGGTCAACAGTGAAATGAAGACTTACGTAAAAATAGCCACATTCATGAAATAACACAACAGAATCAAACACTTGCATTTGAAACTTTCCATTGTTATCATTTTTGTTATTAGATGCTTTGCTTCATGCCGGAAACAGGAAACGGCGAATCCCCGTGCAAGTCAACTATCCTGTGCGAACAATATCACAGTGATTCGCGTGGATAGCATCTTTCATCTGTGCAAGCCATTTTACTCCCATCTATAATCGTACTGACCAGCGGTCACGCCACAGCACAGTCAATATCAGGCTCTAATTGGCCATTATTGGAAACCTTTTGACAGCAACAACGCGGGGGCTACGGTGTTCATTGTACCGCCGCCTAGGCAGGTAACGCATCGCGTGCTTTCGTCTTCTTTACCGTCAACAAAATGGTATGATTGTCAATTTCGGCACAATATTCCAGGAAGTCAAGAAATGATATTTCATGTTTCTAGTAACCGTATTGTCGATAAAGTGCATCAGGTCTATTCTCGGCAGGGGGCCGTTTTTCCTTGCCTTTTCTTTTGTTAAACGTTCACCACAGTTTCTTTCAAAATGCAATGCATTCCAGGGAAATGAGGTAAACTCAATATTGTTGCACCATCACTTGTGAAAAAAGACTTATCGAGATTGTACTATTTCAAACGTTTCCCTGAGGTAGACCAATCATTATTAGCTTCGTTGAAACGTCATCAACAATTAATGCATAAAAACTCAACACCGGATGCACCAATTGTGACGTCATCAGGTCGTCAAATCATAATTGTTAACTGAAACGTAAATTGCAAAACCTACCTTTTGTCTTTAGTCGATACAGTGCAACTTATACATGTTACACTGTATATTGTGTACCATATGTGAGAACTCTACAACATTGAATTACTGGAAAATGTTATATTGTGTATCATATGTGAGAACTCTACAACATTGAATTACTGGAAAATGGTGGAAGAAAAGCAGTTCCTGTATAATTAACGGTATTGTCAATTACTGTTAAGTTCAGACGAATTGCTAATTAACTCAAGTTCAAAGCAACGATTTCGTGTTCGCTTCCGTGCAATTTCAGTTATTTCGTCGTACCTTACGGGAATGTGTTAAAGATTATGCTTGTCACGAAGAAGTCTCATCACCTATACAGGGTACAGCACATTACATGGCAATCGGCAGTGTATTCGTGTAACTTAATTGATGACGTTTACAGGCAGAGAATAGGCGATTATCGCTTATATGGAAAAAGAGAATAAGTGTCAGTATCTCATTAGATTTCATCAGAAAAAATGATTGTATAGCTCACAAAGTCATAACAACTTTTTTAAAGCCACATAATCGGGATAAAGGATATCATAAT
Organism: Lineus longissimus; assembly: GCF_910592395.1. Lineage (NCBI taxonomy): Eukaryota > Metazoa > Nemertea > Pilidiophora > Heteronemertea > Lineidae > Lineus > Lineus longissimus. The sequence continues at coordinate 10,919,381 of NC_088322.1, forward strand.
TGAGTATAGAACATCAGATAAGGCGATGTGACTAATCGGTTTCTTGTTTCTTATTGAGTAATTAATAATATTTGGATAATTTTGTCTCCAAATAAAAAATGTACGTGTGGTCGAGCGACTTCAAAGATCGAAGGTGACAGTCGGCATGACTGCATCGGCTCCTCGATCGTCGACCATGCCCTATAAGCAGGTAGCGAATTAATATTTCGATACGATAAAACACATCGACTTTAAAATCAACATTTTTATCACGTAGTCATCATTTTCATTCCGTGCACCATGTCCAGCCCTAAGATGCCAACCAAGTGATGCGAAACAGTCTATCAGTTCAGATGAATTCGTGTTTCACCCATACAGGGCATCATTATTATTCATTACGTGCTGCGCACTGATTGTACCATTCTTTTTGGACAAAATAAAAGTTCGCAGAAATGTACCTGCAAAAAATTATGATCACTGACACAACAATCGCCCTTTCGCAAATAAATGGCGATACTTCTTTTCGCGATTTTGCGACACTGAGGATACGAGCCGATTGGACCATGACGTTAGCTGTAATAATTCGGAACAGCGAGATGACGGGAGCCCAGTGGTGCGCAGTATTAGCTTCCCACTGAGCTGCCCGAGTAAATATTTCATCTCCCCTTTGTATAATTCCTCAGCAGCATTCAGATTTGTAATGTTTTGACGAATGTTGATCTATTTTGCAGGATAATTGAAATGTCCGAGCGGCAGTAGCCTGAAGTTTCATTATTGATGAAGGAGGAGAAAATATAGCAAGGCATTATCAAACAATATAAGAAGTGTTGTGCCACCAACGGCGCCGGTTATTTCACATCATAATAGTAATGAGATGTCTTTTTTCTCCTGGCTGGGACGTCCGCAAAATATATATTTCTTGGTTGATGCCGGACGGTGAATTGAATATACTGGCAAAATGATGCAAACGTTGGAGGGAGTACCTGTCATGATTACTATTTTATGTGAAGGTACAGCTTCAATACGGTTGTTTCGAAAATAAGTGTGTTGCAACCTACACCTGCAGGGTTTCTATTTTTTCGTCAATGGTCACCCGAAGTTGTGCAGCTAACAACATGAACAATGCGTTAACACTTGATTTCTGCAAATGGATTTAATAGCTTTATCTAGACTAGATGGATGGGGGGAATACAAAACTATTCTCACGCTTCGTGTTTTTACTTTATATCAGCGACGTTGTGGAAGGGCACTTCCGTGATCGAAAAACCAAATAGGAATAATGTAACAGACCACTGGGTTTCTTGGTAAAGATCTACAATTCAGTTTCGTGTATGGCAATGTAAATTCGTTACAAGATTCTGGGACGATTTTTAGATTTTGTCTTGATTCTACACCTGAATTTTCAGATATCATACATTTTATTTACCCTTAATCAGCACACACTTCTAGAGTCACTTTTCATTTTCGCTAACAGCAACCTATTACCATGATGCTAAATTATTTCCAAAGTCGATTACCATATCGTTTGTATCACCGCTGCAAAGTTACGAATACGTCTGATATGTAAACAAACCGAATTCTATTCACCAAGGCAAAAGTCGAACTGCCGTACTGTCTGTATTTTGTGGCCACCGATGTTAGTATTCAGTTACTTCCGCTCCCTAGGGTATGCCGGGACAGATAAGAGTTTGAGGAAACGGGCCCGTGAATTCTTCATAAGGTTTTAGGTAGTGTTACAAATGACAGCGGCTTATAATGGACTTGAACTTGAGTGGTGGGTTCTAAAATATATTAATATGAGGGTTATTTGATTCGATATGGTAGTGAAAGTGGAGAAATGATGAAATTGTCTCCCGAACAACTGAATCAAAGCCACTTTTCATACGGACAGCACTCTTGATTCAACCACCTACATGTACTTAGCATAAGCCTTCTCATCGTGTGCATAAGTGCGTCGGGGTTGTGTGTTCGGCTCCGAGATTAAGGTTTGAATCCTTGACAGCAATTGGATTCTATCTCAGTTGAGGTCTTTAACATGAACATGCAGATTCATGTAAGATTAAACAATATCCTAACCAGGAATCGCAGTTAGGATAATAACTAAGTTAACTTAGTTAAGATGTTAACTACGAATCGTACAAGAATCTTGTAACAAATGTTCATGCACATCTACAGGAAACGATCTTAACTAAAAATCATACATTTGTATAAGAATCATATCTGGATTTTCCACCCGAGAAGGCGTTATTCACTTTGCCGCACCACAATCATCCTAACCGTCAGCAGTGATAATCAGCGATCACCAATAACGAATGCGTGCCATCGTCTATTTACTTTCTACTATCAGTTGGCTATTTAAGGATGGTGGTCACTGGTATGGCCACATCGTTGACACCATACGACACTAATTAACTCAGCGCGGGCCAATCAGCACCGGGCTAAAGTACCCCCGGCATGTAAGATGCCGCTTCGTTGTTCTGATGTACGGCCCCACCAGTAACCGACAGTTCAAAGCATAAACTTAGCTCTCCGTTGGGAGCAACAAAACGATAAAATTTGCTGCCTCCTTTTCCTGAAGATAGTTCAATCTCTCTGCGGTTTAATCACCAGCCTTACAAGCTGTCTGATTGGGGGCGGATCGACTGATGGCATGGTTAGTTGTACAATTTAACCCGTACCTTGTCACGTAATAGTTGCATCAGTATTGTCTTGCAAAACTGCCATTGGTTTCCTGTGACATTTTATTCTCGATACCAGATCTGGCACTTTATGCCGAGTACGCAACGTTCTATTGGTCCTTGGTTCTTTTTTCTCCGGGTCCTCTCAAGCCGAATGTTCGTGAGTACATCACACTGCATCTTATCATGGATACTGATCAAGATAAAAAAGTGCATCTTTTCCGACTTATGCATTTCCTGGCTAGTCGCATAGATCCAGAGCCTTACAAATCATCCAATATCGTCAGAGAGCATATGATGACCTCGTTGGCGCTCACCTCTCAACTCAATATCATTCAAGAAGGGACACATACCAGGGGGCGGCTGTCATGGATGACAAACAGCGTCATCCAGGCCAAATATTGCAAAGGGGTAGGCAATGGAGAAAAAGAGAGAGTGAAAAAATATATTATGAGATACCTACTCAAACTTATCAAGCTGTATTTCTGATCACTTGCAACAAAGTTGTTCAAATAATGTATTACTCATTTAACATGTATAAAACAAATCAAAGTTAGTGATTTACGAACCCGGGTGACGTTATGCGTTACTCAAGGAGATATTCGATCCTGCCATACATGTACGAGGTCGTCAGGTCTCTTTCGGCTGATTGGTGATACTTTTGAATGCGTCATTACTGGTCGAAAGCGTTCGTAGGTAACTATGAGTGCAGCCAAATTAGGTGACACTGAGCATTGCATATTGCATACAGAGGGCACATTGGTAAGAATGCAAACTATCCGCGATCTCGAGACAGAAAAGAATACCTCATGGGTGGTGACATCCACGATATCGCAGCTTATATGATCATGAAATATAGAACAAAAATACACGCATTTCGGCCAATTCATTTCCGGTGTATCGTCCATTCTGGCTACTTAGTAAAATTTACGACGGACAACAACTACTGGCATCCGGCGGGATTTATGGCGCTCAGTTGATCGACATTTCTTTTTCGCAGGTATTCAGTATTCAGGAGGTCTATGCTATTACCACAAAACCATGCCATTGTTCAAAACGGTGAAGGGTTAGCTACAGATTTAGATGTAACAAGTTGATTTATTGGCTCTTTATTTGTAACGAGGTGAGAGTTATTTCTAATGAAAAATAAACTTTGAGGTTGATTGATGAATGGTGCAGAATCTGAATAAAACTTGCTCTTTTCGCACAAGACAAGCCAAGGAATATAGCCGTCATTGTGAAACCCTTCTTAAAAATGCTCTCACTGTCTGACTATATATTGAGGCAATGGCCGGAGTGCCCAAACTTGGCAAACTTACTATTTTTATATCAATCACCACAATAAGCAAAAACGCTTGTTAAACGCTACAAAAAAAATCGCAAATTAATATGGTTTAGGTTTTGCCTTGCGACGAAACGAGTCGAAAAAGTTGATCGGCATCAACATTTCCTAGTGTGAGAAATAAATTATTGATAAAAGGTTGGATATAATTTGGCCGCACAATATAAATCGAACAATAACATTGATGTGTCATGTGTATATCAAACGTAATTCCGTGGACACATGCTGTTGTCACTCAACCGATTTGACTCCGGGATCTTCTCGTTCCGTCCTTCCGTGATAGGTTTTTGCCGCGCTGCCGTGTGGTAAAGCTAACATGCACCTCCCCCTCGGATATGAGATCCCCGTAAAACAATGAAGACAGAATTAAAATCGTCGAAGCGCGAGTTACTGATATTGGTAACGTCTGGCTATGTTAGGTGTGATGAGATAGTGGAACACAGACGACAAACGGAGATTTTTCTACAGCGAGCTGAATCCTAATTCTAACAAACCTCGCCATTGTCGATTGCAGCTTTGATATGCATATAAAATACCATCTCCCAACCAAGGTCCAAGTGTGTTTTGTTTCGCCTAAGCGGATATGGTTCCTCACTAAAACCGCTACAGCAAAAAACGATGCAGGCGCAATGTTGATGATTTTGAAACAAAACAACTCGGCAACTAAGTTTTGGTTGGTTCATATTTCAACAAAGTGTCAACAATCAAAGCAAAACCTCAAACCACCAGGCTCATTCGATGATAGTTCCCTTTGTCGAATCCCACAAGCTCCAGAAAATTTTTAACTATAAAAGATTATCTCTTCTATTACTGAACTGTTTGAAATACATCAGTCATCTATTTTGAAAGGAAAACACCGCATGCAATGTGTTTAACTTCGCAATTACAACATATTGTAGAAGGCTAACGACCCAGTAGAAGTATTAAAACGGCAGGTGACATTGCTAATTAAGACATTACTAGCGATGTCTTAAAATGTTGCATGAGGAATATTAACACTTACTTGAAGCTGCACATTATCTATATATTAACTCAGCAGCAGGGCGTGTGCTTGACATTCATGAGTTACTCGATAAAATCTGCTGTTTTGTGTTCAAGCCGTGCATGTGATTCAGTTTCGAGGGTGTGGGGGGGGGGGGGTCAGCGATCTAACATCTCTGATTCAGATGATCAGAGATGTGATTTTCGGCCATTAACTACGACCGCTGAATTATGACTCATGCCATATTTCGACACCAGGTCAAAAATTCCGATAAGTTATAGCTGAACAATATCGTTTTGAGCAGTCTTCCCTCCGAACGAAACGATGCAATAGAACAAAGTGAAGACACGTAATCCACTCACAAAAAAGAAACCAAAACTCCTTCTGTGCAATCTGATTATGATCAACTTCAATACGGATTCATCAGCCGATCTAAGCACCCGAGTTTTAACTTTGCTGTGTCGCCATCTCAAAGAGAACAACCAACTATCGTTAAGAGGAAACCTTTTGAAGATAATTATAACATCTATGGAGTAAAAATACCATGAAAATTTCGTTGACTTTGAGATTAAATAGGAAATTTAAAGCTGCCATTTTGATGTTCATTGATGGCTTAGAATTAGCTTGATAGTTGCGACATTTCCGACTGCTATAGTAGCATATATTGAACTCGCTATGATTTAACAAGCTGTCCGTTTTGTCCGATTTCTCAAAATATTGACTCCAATTATAAGGTAAGACTGGAAATCTCACCACGTTGTATTCGATGCGATTCAAATTATATTTTTTGCCTACCCTTGCTGCTGAACCCGCCAAAAGGCAAGTTAAACATCTTACTGCTACCCCAACTCCTATACACCTTTGTAAAACAGTATAACTCGATAGTTCATTATGTTCGGGCTGGCACTAAATCTCTTTTTGGCGTTCTCAAAAAGCCCGTCGTGTCGCCTGTGCATGGTGAATGGCGTTTAGAGGCCCGTGTGTACGATAGTTTTCAAGTCAACTGCATCGGAAGTTTGAATTTCATTCTATTAGCTCTTTGTATCATTTTATAAGAATACTGTAAGTTTCTGAAACATAAACCAGAGTCCCACAGAAATCACAAAAATGACCGCCCCAGTCTAAGCACTTCCCCTGTCACAGCTCCTGCAGGACAAGAGCAAACATTGTCTATAGTTAATACTATGACAAACCGTAATCGGGAACAAGCTACTTCTCTCTTTACCTCAAATTTATTTCTAACTCAAGGTAATTTCAGTTCTAAAAATGAACTTTTCCAGTGACTTCCAATATCGTATTTAACACCTTTCAATTCAAGAAATGTGCGGGCGTTTGGCGCTGAAAATAGCGCGATATAAGCTGATAGACATTCAGTTCCTGTTTTTCGGTTTAGCTCACGGCATGCCTAGCTTATTACAACTGCATTGGTGTTCACGCGTTAAACAGCGAAAAGTTATAATAGTACTGCAAGATGCTAAGAACATTGTGAAAATATTACCTCAAAGCGGCATTACTCACTAATATTACTACTGCTTTTATGGTTCACAACAAATGTTATATTCACCTCTGCTGATATGGTAAATTTGATTACCCGTTGAAAGCCTGCTTAGGAGAAGTTTTTATGTCTTTGATGATAGTTCCATCTGTGTCATACACGTGCTATGTACTATTGATCGTAATTTTGTGGGCCATTTCTTTAATCAAAACATTTCTAACCTCAGCCGTCTGATATAGTTAGAGCTGATGTGCATGCATAAAAGAGGGACCGTAATGTTTTTAACGTCTGGCAACCACATTTCAAATGTCTTCAATAGATTACCACCTAACCGCAGGAGTGCTACTGACCCGCTATGGTGTAGTGGCTTGGGTCTGAAATGTTTCTCAATAAACCGGGGGTTAAACTGTGAATTCATATGTACTGCAGCTGTTGATATAAGATTTTAACTTAGTTTTAACCGAAAGAAAACCTTTTATTGCAAAATCAATGTGTTGTATTCGTCTATTTTGACCCTTTTGCCTGCGTACACAAAGTGATATTCTTGGAAACCTAGGATGATCTCAGGTTGCATCACGAGACATTCCAAGATGGCCGCCAGTATTTTGCTGACAGGGAGCGTTTTGCATATTAGCTCTTCAGGCTCATATCTTCCTTGTATCCTGGTCCACTCTGACGTGAGTAGCCACACAAAGCCAAAACGTGCTCAGAACTGTCACTTGCCGAACAGTGCCACACCACAAAGACAGTCTGGATTGGCAGGGGCTGCCATGTAAACATTGGACGCCTCATTCAGCTTTATGAACACTCATGCACTGCGGACTCGGGTCCGACAGTCACATACGTTGCAAAAAACCCGGTGTATGCGAGTGACTGATTTGAATAAAGCACGCCTGCATGGTGATGTGAGGTTGAACGTAGTATAAGCACGTAGCTGTGCCGACATCACTCAGATTTGCATTACTACAACTTCTGTTCTGGTGCTGCTAGGATTTTTTTTAAATAGCAAGAAAAACACGTTCTGTATAATTACAGGGTTTTCTTAAGATATTGACTGCTCAGTTTCTTGTAGATATACAACCACAATCTTAACGACATTCTTGTAACACTATGGTGAAAAATAGTTTACCAGAATCTCATAAGAATACGGTAAAGTTTGCCCATACTACCTGTACAAGATATTACTACAACTCGAATAAGAATCACGTTGGAGCTGTCGGCTTTTGGCTATCATTGGAAAGTTCAACTGATGTCCCGATGTGACGAAGCACCGGCATGAAAAGGAGACTGAAATGTATACGTAACGGTGTGGAAAGTGGATGCGCCTGTTATTGATAGCTTTGTGAAGGAAGTGAATTAAATGTGTAATAAAAATTCTAAACGAGTGGAAAAAAGAACTCATATGATTTCCATTATCTCATCTCTACAAAATTGAAAAACGACGATAAGGTCGACGATTTTCGTATGTTTATGAGACACGGCGGATTGCTCAGATTTCAATATAAGCAAATCTATGCGAAACAAACGCGCTGAAATATGAGATATGTTCCAGCAGATCACATAGATCATTGTAAACGGTCAATACCAGAGTAAGGAGAGACACAGAGAAGTGGTTAAGACTGACATGGAGTTATGATATGAAGTTCAAAGAAGTGATTTATTTGTAAGACATTATTCAGATGACAAATATACATCATGCGTCCAGTCAGCAATGAAATAAAAGCGCGATAAAGGTTGTATTTCAAAGCGTATCCGATGAAAGAAAGACATATGTCAGAAACAGCAATTGGTTGCCAACCTTTTGTTATTAAATCATACCGACAACGATTTAACAAAAGCGGTGTTTTTTTCACAATTTTAAAAGCAGGCGATTTGATAGTTAGCGTATCCTGTCTCCTTGTTTGCTTTTGTGGTGGCCGTCGTGCGTTTCATCCGTTAGGGTTGAATTAAATAAATGAGCTACGGACTGACTTCCCACATTCTCTTTACTTAGAAGGGGAATTTCTCTTATCCTACATATTTTTTTCAGATGAGCTTGATGTATGATTATTTAAAGAATATACATTTTGCGTTCACGTGGGATGAAAATTCCCAATTATGTCATCCACAATACTTGGAACTTACTATTAATCAATGGGTGTGTATTGTATGGTCAATGTGGTCAATTTAGCATGTCACACTGAGATAACTTGTAGGTTTTCACTTATAAGTTTGGCACTTAAACTGCTTCTCTACGAAACAATTGTGCTTATCTATTCGCCAATGAGTAATTGTGACAGATCGACAACCCTGGGCGTCACAAATATTACAAAGAGGCCATCGATCGAATCCTTACAAGACACCAGGTAACATTAAATAGATTATATACATACGACTTTGAATAAAATCAATCACAAAGTTACCAAACATTGGCCACATGTAGCTGAAATCAATACTTTTTGTATCCAGTTTCTTTGTTCTCATAACCAGCGTCACTTATGGTAAAATATTCTTCCACATTTTTCGATAACTTAGAAACCGGGCCAGACAATTTTAGTATCGTTGGTCAACTCAGTATCATGCTGATAACAATAATAATCCGTCTATGGTAGATTTTTTCTGAGGGTGGCGCGACAAAGGAAGTTATCTTCCTTTTATTAAGTCAACCATGATATGACATTCACGATACACCAATCGCAAGGATGTAAAGTAATATTGGAAACGATGGTCTAAGTGTTCGAAGCGTGACCAATTACACCAAATTAATCATGTTCGGGTCATCGAGTGTCGAAAGATGTGAATTCCAATGGTGCAATAACTTATGCAGCGATGGGAATTCGGAAGGTTTTCATGTTATGGGATTTTTTTTCAAAAACAATACAATTAGACTCTAATAAATGAAGGTTTTGAGCATTTGAAAACTTTTTATGGTTCTTCACCAACACAAATATGCACCCCGCAGAGGTTTTTCGGCGCAGTAGAAACCCTTTTCAGGCTCCTCCAAACCTTTGGGGTTTTTCATTTTACTGAAATCATTGACGGGATCCAGATGGGAGTTGGCCGAAAAAACCTTAAAAACCTATTCAAAAGCTCAAAAATTTTCATTTCTAAGACCGTAGGTAATCCTTTTTGAGTCATAGACATACGATCTTTATGCCTTCCTGATTATTGCTCTTAGGCTGGTTAACAAATTTCAGCCCTAGTGAGTCCGCCCTTGTCACCATCAGAATGCCTAGAAAAGGTTCACACCGGAACCGGGGATCAATGCCATTAACTTAAAAGGTCAGGGCAGTGGGTGATGAGTTTGGCTTTGTGTCTTCGACTAACTCGTGTAGGTGTTGCGGCCAAACGTGTGATGGTGTTTGGTCTGGCAAAATGCACCCAGGTATATTCAATATCTACCGAATAGAAGATCAGACATCGTATGATAATTCTGTGCCGTAGAATCCCCCGCGTTGAAGGGCTAGTTTCAATTTCGGCGAAATCAGGCTTTTATTAAATGGTATTGATGTCCTACGCTAAAATATGGATAGCATAATCTTGTTTTTTCACCACTTGAAACGATGTTAATATAAGTTTTAAATGTGTTAATTACAGTCTTGTTATTAGATGATGCTATCTTATGGTAAATCCAGTAGACTGTTTTTAGCATCGAGAGCTACATGTATGTACATGTTCGTGAAGTAGCGAAATCACTGCCAAACGTACAAACGTCTTAATATCAGCGTTGTTAGAACGCGTTAGAATTGGTTCTGGTCTAATCTGCCTTTATTTAGAAGTGACATGTCCAATCGTATGGCAGTGATAGAGTTCTCGAGTCATTAGTTAGGTATGAAGTGATCCAGAAGTCACTAGATTGCATGTGTTGCGCTCTCTGCGAAACAATTCTTGGCGTCTATCGCACGTTGTCCGGTCAAAAGTAATGACCATATACCAGCCATGCATCAGCACTCAGGTTGCAAACAAAACTCTATACACAATTGTAAACATCTCTTTCGTAGACTTGAGACGACGTAACTTGGTACAAACTAAGGACTTTTACCAGCAACGAGTGTTGCAATTTACCTCATCAGCCACTCAGCGAACAACCCAAGGACGTAATCAGCAGTTTGTGGGTCATGCGGCGAATGATGTGCGTCTTTTTCCCTCTCCTGGATAAAGAGAAGCTGACACTCGCTGGTATCCTTACCCGCTCATCATCAGACTTCAGACCGTTTTGCCAAATCAAGAATTCTACATGTACATGTATATCAACCAAACGAATACTGGATCACTGCGACCAAAACTTGGTTTAGCATACACGTATTTTCCATTCCAGACATGGATATTCTGTGACCAAAGCTTTCGGAATAAAACTCCATATACCAATCACGAAGTGGTCACAAGTAGTCGTGTCGCAACTAGCACGATCAACTTGAGAAATGTTTTCGACGAGGCGTTTATAACGTGCATGCCAATAGGATACCATTAGCCAGTTTTATTTTTTGAATTTTTCTTGCAATGTTGTTGTATTCGTATGTTTTCTTGGGCGATCATGAATCATAACTAATTTCATGTTGGCAGGTAAGCAATATCGATAAGCGCTCAGGGAACGCACTTTTTGTGGTTATCTTTAAATTGCATAAATGCAGGGAAGGGCATACTGTTCATGATTTATACCATTTTTTTTCTGAAGGTCGTGGATTCGACTTCGGCGAGTGCCACTCGATCATTTCTGCTCGAGTGTATCGCATAGTATAAGCACTCCTCGGTTTCTACAGAAATGTTTCTGGATTAGGGTGGGATTGAGTGTAAAGCGCTCTGAGATATAGTACATAAAGCGCGATAAAAATCTTACAACCATCTCAGTTAAGTTCATATTAAGCTTTTTATTAATTTCAGTGAATTATTGTGGGTGTCTGGTGTAAGATGTCAGTTAAGAATCTTGTAAAGCTTGTACGTTCACATACATTACGACCTTAACTATTGAGCGGAGGAATCATATCAATATTTCCGACCTGGGTTTCTTCAGAATTGCTTAAGTTTTGCTGTACGTGTTACTGGTTTTATCATGTATCATTGATCAGTAAAGGGGCCTTCCGCTTGGTAAACAAGTAGTTCGTTACAAAATCGGAAGTCTAGCGGAAGTAATATGGCTACCGGAAGTCAATTGGCAAGCAGCATGGCTACCGGTAGTTAACGTACTGGTCGAATTGACAAGTTCAAACAGTTAACAGCCGACTATTCCTGCGTCATGCCCGATTTCCATCAGGTGCAGTGATTGAACAAACATTGGAATGTTCCTCTTTGTCGATATATTCCGCTACCTAAAGTACAAAGGGCTACTCAAGGTATCATTGAAAGTCAGGCGAACCGGTGTTAATGGGTTTGAAGGGGCTAGCCATGCTGCAGCGGATAAAAGTTGACAAATAATGTTGGAGATATTTCGATTAATGACTAATTTCATGGCAATTACACATGTTTGAAAAGTATACATTGCGTGTGCTTTGTTTGTTGTACTAAGTTATCTTTTGTTTGTTTTCTTTGTATTTCATTATGCGTCGCCATTAAACGTTAGGTGGAGTCCCTCGGGATGATACCAGGCCAATGTAGCAGACAAACATGTCCCCTTATCTAACCATTTTATATTGTAACGGACTAAGACAGAGGTCAACAGGATTCGAACATATTATGACACTTAGAGTGTAACCTGCAGTAGGCCACCACAGCTACATGTATCTAGTCAGACGTTAAGATAATGGAAACCGCCAGATTATTTGGTGATTCAAAACCTATGGCTCGTTAGCGGGTAATTAATTTAATAGTCAGACAGTTACCCGATAAGCGAGGAACAGAACTATTCCGAGTTCTTGGGCTTACAAAGTTCAGCAGATTTATTTCTTGGCATTGGATATATCACTCCGATTCGGCTTCCTTGTCTTTATCTATCGCAAGTCCTTTCAATAACGTAGATAACGGTTCATTATATTCCCGTCATGATTAGTGTCATACCCACTTTAAACTCGTTTTCACTATCTATGGACATTAGGCTACTAGGGAATGATACATACTGATGGACGCTGACAATCTACGTAATAGACTACATAGACACAATACAGACTAAACAATAGTCTGCACAATCAACAAGAGCACAAGGTCAGCTTGTATGCAATGGCTATTATATCTATTAGATAAATAATGTAAGCAATCGTAAACGAATAGTCAGTTTACATGCTCCATTCCAGCTATATGTAACATATTATGGGTTATCCGACAGAAAGATAACATTGCGTACAGTTTCTCTTGCATTTGATGAGGATTCTGTATTCTATTTGTGAACTCGGCTCAATGAATTGTTCAAATATCTCGATGGAGTGTCCAAGTATCTCTGATGTAGTATCTCGTATATAACGTCGAAAGTCGTAGTGATCTTCCTTTGAGACGCGTAAGTTAAACAACCGAATAAGGACGCTTTCCATTCAAATGTACGTACCAAGGGTGAAGGTAACATTGCAATGTTGCATGCCTTGGTATGATGGTAGCATTTACAAACACACCACGTTGCTAGATTTTACTGACACATGTATACTCAGACATTACTGTCTTATTAATTCAGAAAATTATTTGGGGAAATGATGATGAAACAATCGTTAGCATAATGGCTATTGTTCGCGAAGACTGAACTTTTCTATTTATTTATTTATTCAAATTCACTATGCCATACAAAAGATGTACATGAACATAAAACATATTTACAAAAATACAACATGGCACAATAGGGACAGTAAATAGGCTAAAGCCTTTAATTGATTGCCCTTAAAAGACAACAATAGCGTTGATAAAGGACAATAAGTTAGGTTGGACGACACAAAGCACAGCGACAAAAGCTTGTCCATGTGCATTGTGCATGTGTTCTGTACATCAAAAGAAGAAACGTGCTTATGTAAAATTCTATGACCATGCGTTTAAATACATGGTTGAAACTACTTCAAGCTTTAAATGGCAACTGGTTGGTTCCAGAGCGTTACAGTACGATTGAAAAAAGAAGCATAAAAAGTTCTACTTAATATAAAAAGCACAATTCTTCGTAAAAGTTGGTTTGTTGTAGCTCTGCACTGCGTTAAACAATTTGCTCATTCTCTGCAATACCTTATCACTAAACGCAGCGTTTCTACTGACGTATGCTTCATCTATCAATGAACGTATTTTGATGACAATCCATAAAACACTGCACGATATCATTTTAAAAATGCATAACTCTAACACTTCTGCGTCATTTTAATTGGCCTAAATTGTGTTGTATTGCTCATCATGTGCCTAAATGAGAATGCAACTATGCATTACGTTTGAAGTAATAATTTTTTCTTGCTGTTGATGAGAAATGCATGAGAGGAAAATGTCACCGCATTTTTCGCTATTCGAATACGTTTTGCCTGGAATTTGATCATACCTCGATACTTTATCGTTTTGGTTGATTGCCACCCACCTGCGCTATTTATCTAGTACACAAAAAGTACATCAACGAGCTTTCTGTACAGATTTACAGTTGCGTCGCATCGCAAAACCTAATGACAATGTTGAAGCAGCTTTCATTTAATACAATCAAGTAAAATTCAACGTACGACTGTCGTATCGACTTGTACCGCTCAGCTAACATCAGCCTCTGGCTTTTTCACGACACTCAAGCTGGCTGCTGTAATCAAAATGTCAGCCACTCTCAGCAATTTTCAGAAGAGTTCAGATGTTTTCAAGGTACAATCCATGATGGAACTAGATTTTACAGTCTGAACTTGTCTTTGGCATGTGAATGAGTTTTTGATGTGGGGTAATAAGCTCTAATGATATCATCCAGACACCTCTTGAAACAATGTCCTTGCACTTGAGAAGTACATATGCTCAATAATTCAATGATTTCAGGAGATAGAGAGCAGTCCGCTGAACAAATGGTACTGAGACTTTTAGTTCAATTTTCCGCAACAGGGTTCTTGACAGGCAGCCCTCCAAATGTTGGGAGGCGATATTCTTCCACTATGTTTAGTTACCAAGTGGCAGCAACAAGCTGCCAAAAGCTCTCTAAGATTCGTATTCGATTCAGTTACGCGTACATGTGTAAGCGTATTCGTTGCAAGACTCTTGTGAGGTTATACAGGTCATCCTTGTGAGTACCGGTATCGGGTGCCATTTTGAAGAGCCTCTTGGGGTGCCATATATTGCATGTATTATGATTGGCTATTTATACTCCATGAACACTAATAATACTTCGTGTTATTTAAGTGCTATTGTATGCACAGGTCGTCACAGTCATTGGCTAAAGATCTGTAAACCACTCCAGGGGGTATTTTTAATGTTTTGTTAGTCAATGTTCCAGGGCGATATGGGAAGCGGCGCTTTGCAGATTGTGCATGACAAGTCACAATAAAGGCGGAACCAGGGCCTACTTAGGCCTACTGGTACCCTTTTGTAGACCTCCGAAATGTAAGGTCCTACTTTCATAGTACAGAAAGGATAGGCTACCGGTATTCACGAGGACATCCCATATATTAGTTAACATCTTGACTTAGAACCTTACTAGAATCTTATAACGAATGTACATGTCAATGTACTGAATACGATCTTAACTAAGAATCTTTTGAGTATCCCATCTGGATTTTGACATAAGGTAACGACAACCGCTGTTCATGAGCATGCCTTCAAATCGGAGATATGCAGTCTCTGTAGATCAAATATGAAGAAGAACATTGGAATTATTCTCCTCCTAATGTAATTTGTTATGACCTAAGTAGTAGTATTCCCAATGCCCATGTTACGCCTCCCGATGGCCTAGTCTGTAATGAGTAAATGAAGTAAAGCGTGCTTCGTCGTTTTCTATGGTTTGCAGGCTACTTTAGTGAACACAGCGACAGTGCATGGTACGTGCATGAAATATAGATGCAAAGAAGTAAAATGCCATCACGTTTGTTTTCGGGACTACGTTTCATCCAAGTAAAACCTACAAGATTTCGAACGCGTTTTGCATACACCTGTTAGCTTGTTACAGTACCCGTTTGCGCTGTAAAAACCATGATGATTTAATATGAATGAGAGTTCTTTTTCTTTTCCTAGTCATGAGGATCTTGGCCTTATGTAAAATACCTAAGTACCGAATCGAAGCTGTACGTGATCCGTAGTCAATGTTGAGACCCGTCCTTTGCAATATATAGCCAAGAAGGAAATTGCCCTGCTTAATGTCTTTCCTTTTACCATGGAACATTTGGCCGCCACCCTGGAAATATATGGATTTGGCACGTGTTTCATTGTCAAATAGATAAGCCTATTATCTAAAAGCTAAACACGTAGGTTCAGGTAAAAACTAACTGTCACTGATCAGAGCGCTGTTTTGTTATGTTTGTGTTGACTACTCTTTTTAGACTGTCCTGTCCAGGAGAAGTTAGACGCACGCAAGATTTCTCTTTCGGTCACTGCTTTGGTGTTTTCGTATTCTTGTTAAGACGTCATTGTATTTGCTTAGTTTTACCACATATTTCAAGTCTGATTGGTTCGATGACATGAAAAGTCTTTTCTTCTGAATCTCCCTTCCCTTAAGACTCAACAGTACAAACGTACACTATCGATTCATGACATGAAGGATACGTATTTGTAGTTAAATTCCAACAGAATCTTGGAACACATATTGTAGGTTTAAAGCTGAAATGCATGCACAAAACCAGAGCGTCCCATGCGGCAATAGTAAGATATTCAAACGATCGAAAGGTCCTTCTGAATACGGCCTGAAACATGATAGACCTCCAATGCTTCGATGCGCTTGATTTCACAAACCAGCAAGCCACAGGACGATGGGGACAGTCTCGAAGAATTATGGAAGAGAATAAAATCAAAATCTTCTACAGGGATTCGAACCCGGGAACTCGGTCTCAGAATACGAACGCTCTAACCGTCTGAGCTAGGGGGCTTTCTTGTATACTGCTGCTAGTAAATATATCTTATATGAATGGCGATTATGCTTTATTTTTGAGAGATGAACCAGAGATTTTCTCAAGTACATGTTAATAGAAGAAGATACCAAGACAAAGGTGAACATTGCTAAGAGAAAACGTAGACTCCGCATACATAATCACGCACAGCAAAGAAAAAATGACTTTCTTCCTGCAGCTGCCCACTGGAAGCCGCTCAAAAATGTTGAACAAAGATTACACACAAATGCTTGCACATTCTATAAAGGCGTATAAAACGACAGGCACTTCAAGCAGCCCAGTGGCCTTGAGGATAAGAGTGTTGGCAAATAAAACCGGAGGTCTCGAGTTCGAGTCGCGATGAGAGGACCTTTATATTTTTTTTTCCTTCAGATTCTCTGCGAAGGTCCGCGTCGTCCCACGGCTTGCTGGATTGTGAAATCAAGCGCATCGAAGCATTGGTGTCTATCATGTTTCAGGCCGTATTCAGAAGGGCCTTTTAGTCGTTTGAATTTCTTACTATTGCCACATGGGGTGCTCTGGTTTTGTGCATGCAGTTCAGCTTTAACCTAAGTTAGCCTTGGCAGATGTTACGTCTGTTTACCGAGACACCATTGTTTCAACACTTACACTCAGTTCACAGTGCCAATTGTAAATTAGCCAAAGTCGTAAACAAAACAAAAAGTCGTACTGATGATTTAACCCTTGACTCGCAATAATTATGCGTTTTGTCAGTTCGACGCAGGTGTGGGATTTCTAGCCATTGTAAAGTTTCCACACGTAGACTATACCGTTGTTAAAACTGGTAGAAGCGATTTCGAATTATAGGAAATAAGGATGAATAAAATAAGAAGTCTGTGAAATGCAGGTTTTGGTATGTCAAAGAAAACCCAACTACAAGTATCTTAAACGATAATTTAAAAGCTAAATTCACTGTACAAACTACTTTGTAATCGACTTTTTGTTTAGTATCTTGTCACTGCACTTTCGTCTTTCGTATTCGTTCTTTGCCATTCCGTTTGCGTTTAATGCATTCATTGTATTCCGCAAATATTGTAAACAGTTTAATGTAAAATTCGCTATAGATAATGAAGTTTAATGAGGCTGCCATAATAGATTGATTGTCTTCGATGAAGTGTGACCTAACTTCTTTGTACGTCCGTGCAAATTTAAGCGTTTAGTCACCTCCTGTCAGTTGATATATCAAATGTGTATTTTCAATTAACAGCTGAGCGATTAGGTAGGCCTATTTCAAATGTGTAGGCGTGACACGTTCATTGTACAAAAGATGGAAGAAAATTAACCGTGCTAGTAATACGAATAATGTTGGCACCGCAGTTTAGAAACACGTCTTTAATTATTGTGTTAGACTCGCCAAAATACGAATCTTCTTTCAATTCATTTTTTTATTTCTTGCGAATTACTCTTTCTACCACGATGAGCATGAATAGTCAAGAATGTGTATAATTAAGATCGAATATCGACTTTAAATGGGCTAGCAACACGTGAAAACCATCGCGATTAATGGTTTTGCCAGCGACGTGATGCGAGAAGATAAAAACGAAAACTTGAGTAATGATATGGCGACAAATTATTCAGGAGTAGATAAGAACTGTGTCGATATTAAAAAAAGCTTAGCTTTGCATAATCAACTTTCAACCAAATAATAGTTGCGGACTGTTATCGAACTACGCGAAGCAAATTGACTCGACCAAAAAAGATATGGTAAGGTAAAGTACAATTATAGCCGTCCAGCTCTTTTTGACATTGTAGATGAGACTCTGTCTTTACATGATTCAAACCAGAAAAGTCGCGTTTTGCCATCGGTCAGTAACCAGAAAATAAATTTCTAAATCAAAGCCAAAAATAGATTATTCCCGCTACGTGCAGAGAGGAGAAAAGTAAAAACTCTCGCCACACACAGCTTCAATCAACTAACCAGTCAAATAGACATCGGCCAAAACCATCACATTTAATCATTGATGGACGAATTAGATTCTCTGCGGAATAATTCATATCTTGGTTTCTATGGCATTATTTGTTAGTTTGTCTTGCGAACATAGTGCACGCGTTTGAGTAAGCATGCTGTTTGAACTGCAATCAAATATGGCGTCAAAGCGTGTTGATTAAGTTTCCCTAATGGTTTTACGAGGCAGTGTTCTGTCAACCACAAATTTTTGCGAGCGATTTAATTTTGTGGATTTCACGAATAACATTGCTTGGCAAATATGAAAATTGCGACGGAGAGATTATGGTATTGAGTTTTCTACTATTTCAAAATATTTTCTTGGGACAAAATATGTCATGCCAATTAGAATGCTGGCTTTTCAAAAGGTTGAATTGTTTAAAGTTCCAATTTCCAAGTATTCAATTTGACTTTCGTCGCCTTACCATCCAAGGATGATGGTCACTGGGTGCCCTGCCATTCGTTATTTAGTGGTTCTTCTGTGACGTATCACTTTCTTTATGTCTTTATGCGAGTAGACAAGGTTTGGGTAGATGTGTTCTGCATGTATGAGACAAAGCTAGTCATATAACATATTTTTTTCGGGGCAATTAAATTCTAACTCAGTATCATATTCAATTTCGCATATATGTTTGTAGAAGATATTTGAAAGATTCTTGGTTAAAGATCTTAAACCAGAAACCTACAGAACTTGTGGGAATTTGACCTAGTATCATTTTTCCACCATTTTTCCAAGTAATACGTTCTCATACTTGACGTAGCTCATCATTTAGGTTCAAATGTACGAGGTGCAGATGTTCGAAAAATCCTCTCTATGTATCAATTTGAAAGTGCTACTGTGGACGTACATAACAGTAATGCCTTTATTCGTGTCTACATTTCCCATCATTAAAATAAACGTGCATAGGATCAGCAGCAATAATGAGGTCGTAAGTCAGTTTAATGTTCTCGTCTAAAACGGACATATACGAGCGTTTTATAAAATTCTAATTGCCCATTTTTCAAGGTTCTAGCAGAGTCCAACTCTTCTTAAAGAGCCCACGCCAGCTGAGAGTCTAGGATGATACCTACAAATTATAAGATTTTAAAATAACGACGCAGTTACAGAGTTCTATTCGAAACTGGTGTCATCTATAAATTATCATGTACTATAAAATGTGTCAAACATCACCTGTCCGGTGACCTATAGATCTCAATTCACAGGTGAATGCATCAATTAAACTGTTATCATTTATCGTTCGTGCGAATTTTGTAATAGGTTACAGTCTTCGTGACTTTACCAGGGGCCAAGTATGAAAAATGTGGTTCGCGAATTGAAGGTATTCTCAAAAATAGTGAAAATATAATGTTTGCAAAAAAGGGATTTCCAGAAATAGCTGCATACATGTACCTGCCGTGTGGTTCTTTTCCTGTACAATATGATGTGCCGGCATTGACGACCTTCGACGGAAAAAATGAAATATATAGGATATTAACGAGAGTGTAAGGTACCAGTGATTGTTATGACAACACCTACTGATTACCTACGTCAAGACTGTTGATATTAAACCTCACTCGGTGATCGATGAAGTAGCGAGGGACTCTTAACGTACAGCGGCAAAGCTATAATGGGCCACGTTTTATGATCGCTCTGATGAGGCTTCCCGGTCGGTTTGTTCGCGGAAATTCATGGGGCTTGGGCTTGTCGGTGAAAACATCGCCGATTTTCTGCTTGGCTAGACATCATGCTGACCACCTCGCTGGAAAAGTAGTGATCGAGATGAATATCTTGTGAAGCAGTTTTATCAGCATAATCATGGTAGTATGTCACTGTTAATTATGTTCAGTGGTCATTGCTCTTTTTCAATAGATGAACCAGTTTTGCAGTAAAGTGAACGAAAACAACAATCAAGAAACAATCAAATGCAAACAAATCTGACCTACTTACTGATAGTTTTATAGTAACGTTTAACAATGCCTATCGATATCTCACCTCAAGGAGGCTAATATTAGCATTGTACATTGCAGGTGACATGCTACTCGATCACCAGGTTATGCAATTAGCTCGGTAAACAGACTAGGCTATGGGGTAATTGAAAAGCCACTTAAGGCTGTGAGACACTGGTTAACAATGTCGCGGGTTGACTGTTCGTTGGGGCAACTACATGTTACATTAGCGTGATAGGTGAGGGATAAAACTGCTTGTGACAGGATTGGGGAGAGTTTCACTGATACGGGATAAGAAAGTTGTCTTGAGAGGACTAACGTAACTGAGCACATTTTTGATATGCTCTGCCTAGTTAATCATACCTTTGAATGTACAGATAATTTCCATCGATGATAAGCACTGTAAATAGAATAGTGTGTTAAGACATGGATTGCATCAAAGGTAACCCACCAAGTCTGTCCCAGCTCTCATGTTCCATTTCTTTTGCTAATTTTTCGTGTCGATGAACAAGCAACATTTTTCTTTTTATGCCCATGTAAGATTCAATTTTTGCAGTCCAAAACTTTCTGTCAATTTTGACAATTTTCAGATCTTGACTTTTTACTAATAGTACCGTCTACATGCTACATGTAATTAAAACGCTATCTTATATTATTTTTTGCAGGTGAGTCGACGAGTTTTGCTGACGTTCGCTACAGGTATGGTAAGGTCATTTTATCAATCATGTTACAAGACATGCATGACAATACATGTCTGACATGTTCCCGTAGTTGTTTGTCTCGAGCACATGTGAAATGAGGCTGGTGGAGTCCATGAGTTCGAATCTAAAATGGCAACATGTCGAGCTCAAGTGAGTGCTGTTGATTGAGCTCTGATCCATGATACCAGTTCTTGATTTTTAGGTGCTGTTGTATAAGCAATATAATAAGCAGTTCCTCGAAGACTCAGAGTGCCTCTGTGAAGACCAGTAATAGAAACAGTGACAGTAAAGCAAAAACGGTCTAATTTAATTTCGTGTGCATCTAGATTTATACAACCATTTCCTTGTGAGATTCTTAGTTAAGATCTGAACTATAACCGTACGATACGCTTATAAAGCCGTACAAAAAATAATGTATATGCGACATGTATAGTATATCTATATGTCAACATGAATAATATCTCAGAATCTGAGAATCACATAAGAATCTACGTGTGATTGTGATTTTAGACCTGGATTCCTATTCGATATCTTTTGGCTCGAAGACGTGTCGTAACAAGGAAGCAAGCATCGGGTTAACGTCACATCATTCTCTTCCGTCTGATCCGAAACGAACGGTCGCTTGTTCGGCAATATTATTGGCTTACAGTAGCATCCTGCTGATCAAGCGACTCAACATGCCTCTCCTTTGGGCACACAGATGATGCCAATTATGCCAACAAACAACACGTGAAAAATACTACAGGATGCACATGAAAGTGGGATTTTTAAGCAATGGTTGATCTACCGTTCCTTTTAGATTTCGGGTATCATCAATAATGCACGAATTAGAGAGAGGCTTTACTCTGGCAATTGCTTCCACGATGTGTTTCAGTCTTTGCAATGTGTGTTGTTTTCTAGAAATTGGCACAGTCATGTACTTTTAACGTGAAGCGTCAAACACGACACACGCTAACGTTAACAGGAAGCACCATAGTTTCATTTCGTTTATTTCATTTGTAGAGTTAAAACGCAAAAGCCACAATATCCACTTGAAGGTTCGTTTGTTTAATATTTTAAATTTCTAATTAAAATTGACGTCGCAATTTCCATCGCATTCGCGTGTCTGGTTTATGCACCACAGCCCCCTGTTATCTAAGACACACGTGAACTGTTAGCACTATAATTAACATGAGATTTGATTCGTTAACCTGAAGTGATGGGGAGGTTACAAAAGTTCTGTTGTGCTTCAACAGAAAATTCTGCCCAGTAGACAGAGGTGAGCTAGTGACTCGAGTATAGGGCCAACGAGGTATGACACTGATCTGAGACTAAGGGGAAAAACATAACATTATCAGAAAATAAACAAAGAACAAGATGAAAGGACATCGATAAGGGTCACGATTACAGGCTTCTAGCAATGTATCAATAGTCAGATGAAAGGGAGGCCTGGCATCATGTTCAGTCTGAGCTTTATAAAACACGGTAGAGGTATGATTCTTGGCGCTAACGCGTTCACACGGATCCGATAGCAATTTTTGCAGAAATGTCATGTTATCAGAGTTGAAAGGAATAGGAGCCGACACGGCCTTTTCCTTACAGGAAGTGTCCGATTGTAACATGGGATAATGACGTAATTATAGCCCCATGCCGTATGTAGTCAACGTCTACACTTTTTCTGGTTTCTTTTCGTGCAAAAGAAAAGCGTGTATTCGATATAGACAACTTTATCTTCATCATTCAAAACGCGTGCATATTGGATGTAAAAATACTCAGGTTTAGCTATTTGATATATGCATGCATTAGGTTTTGTCGGAAAAGTATACGATTGGGTCATTATGTGTCCGAAGTTCGAAATATCGCTCAATCTAAACTCGCCTTCATAGATTCTGAACCAAATAACAACTTTGCGCAGACAATTGGCATTGATGGTTCAGAAAAAATGAAAACGCAGCCGTCTATGTTTACATGTCGGCTGCAGCACACGACCCGAATGCGCATAGATAAGGGTGCCAAATGGTTCCACCGGGGGCACACTGGACCACCAGGTCATCAATCCTCGTTGATAATTCCCCCAAGATTTTATTTGTTTCCGCTAGATTATGGCGGTCTTCTACCATTGGCAGTTACTACACTTTGACATCCACCTTCGGCATGGTTAGTGTATAACTCTAATTAACGGATAGTCGGGTTTAATTGAGACAGACTCGAAGAACCTCAGGCGCGCAAGGCTCCTGTTTTATTTCGCTTCTCGTGTTTTTAAATATGCCCAGGTTTAGAAGCCGCATGTTCAGTGTTTCTGGGCTATGTAACTGGTGGCATACAACTTCCCTCAATTTGAAGAAAAAAAGAACAAAGTTATACCGTTCTGGTGGTGTAGGTGATAGTCAAGAGACATGATTAGGGCACCCTTCGCCTCACAGTCATTTCTGCCTAAAGCCTTCTTCATGTATTATGAGCCTTCATCAGAAGTTGATGCCCTGACCATTTTCTGTCTGGGTCATGATGCCTGGCCTTCTGTGAACTGTAAATTATCTCCGGTTATAAGTCAGTTTTCGCAAATTCCCCGTAACACAAACGGAAATGCTGTCCCATTGTTTGACATCATGATCAGGAGCTCGAACAGTGGGTAGGCGTTCGCGTTAGCGTTTCGGGGGCTTTGCGAAGACTCCCTAATCATGAAATACGCAAAGATAGAAGTCTGATCTAAAATTGTCTTTCGTTTCGCCGTTCATCATCATGATGCCCCGGAGAGGGTGATCTGACACTAACCACATCAATACACACGTCCCCGTCTAGATTATGCATTAATGATTAATGCACGGAATACAAAACTGCCTGCCTTAGTGTGACATGTCTGTAGGGGACCCGCACTCAAAATGATCATCGTTGGTTCCCCGCAGCCCCATTTTTAATGATGAATCCACAATGAGGGTATCAATGTCTAGTATTCAGTTCCTCTACTGCGCACAGCAGCTGCTATATCTGGGGTCGGCATTATGAAACCTAGTCCTCCGAACTTCAATACGCATCGACTGACGTAAATAATTGAGACTTCCGCGAAGACTTGGTTTCATGTCCTCTTGCCGAGTCGTATATATTGGTGATCGAGGGATCTGCTGTGGTCGTGATGTTCATATATTAAGGCCATTTAAACATTATAAGTCAATTTCTGTGATCAATTTGTATGGTTTGCATAGCGATTCGATATACAGCTAACTAGCAGTGTGCCACGGGCACAAGTGTCCTTCAAAGTGGCCGATACAACATCCATGTAGAATCTACCAATAATAAACATTCTATACTGTATACATGCAGGACTTTGTTATACAGTGATAAAGTATAGGCCTAACAGAATAAAATTTGAATATTTAACATACTCTGTTTTGAAATGTTACATTTACATGTACATGTACGTTGATTCGCCCTTGCCGATTTAGATCTATAGACCCCAATGAAAGCTGTGTCGTCGGGATCGATGTTATCAAGATTTGCTCAGATGACCCTTTGATCAGACAGTAGAATAAAGGGAATTTAGGCCTAGGTTCGAGCCGGCTTTGTTTGAAGACAATACACCATGCGTCAGTATGGACAATGTATACTAAAGATAACACTCTTACTTCTACAGTGGTACAATACAATATAAACTAACTTTACACCACAATAATGCTTACTACACAATGGTTAACAATAATAGGCAAACGAGTGTGACTGTATATACATACAACTAATGTTAATCCCTAGGTGACAGCTTACTACAACAGTGGCTTACTTAACCCAACTGCCAGGTCAGGGTCAAAATATGGTAATGTAAACGTTATTGAAAAAGTGCATGCCTGCTTGAAATAAAATGTCGAAAAAGCAGGTGTGTTGGAATGTATTTGATAATTATAGCCATCATTTGCCACCTGCTTGTGAATAACTGGTAGTTAGGGGATTTGCCAGAGATATAAGAAATTAACAGATTGGCTACCCAACGCAACCTTAATCATTTCACCATCTTGAAACTTTCAAACAAACTTTCGCACACACCTTGAATACATGAACAAGTCTTTTTGTTTCCCTCTTTCTTCCCGGTTGTTCTTGATTTCATCAGATCTTAAATCAAACGTTATTTTCATATGCATTTAATCAAGCTTTATTTAGGAATATGGTGTTACCGCGAGCGGACAAGTGGACTCACGCTCCTGGGAAATTTACTAACATTAGCTGTTTTCCGGGATTGCACAAACAATTCTTCATGATAAGATAGTCGATCTCGTCAGTTTGCACAAACTGATTCCTACAACCTCGGATTGATTTTTAAAGTGCACTTCGTCCAAGGCGATTGTTGCTGTACCTTCGGTCGTTGCATCAATTCAACGCGAGCAAAAGCTCAGCTGTGAGAAGCGTGTGCCCTTGAATGGAATGTCCAGAGAAGATGTTTGGACGACGTTTTATCAACTTAAATTGCCGATCGAACAGGTCACACATGTTAAATTTTCGGGTAATTATTATTGTACTGTACTTTGATGAGCCTACCTTTATCAAAAAGCTTAACCTTCTCACCAGTAAGAAGTTATTTCGTCAAGAAAATGTAGATCGTAAATAAAGACACCTAGCCGAATATGCCGAACTACATTCATGCACCAAGCAGGTAAAACTAATAACTCTGATATTTCCCGAAAACGATTTACTCTTTTCCCTTGCACCAGTACGCAAAAATGAAAAGCAACAACGCTTTGGGACAAGCATCGGATAATTACGACTATTGATTTCATGCTGTAGTTGCGCATTTATGTCAAAACTAATATTGTCATTTCGTGGAATGTTCACTGCATAACGAGGATGCATTGTATCGGTTTGTTTGCTGCAAACTACAAAACCGCTCTTTGTGCGGGCGGATTTTGTTGTGATGAAATGCACTGAATAGCCTTTATGACATGTTATTGACAACTGTGATCAGTCCAACTAATATCGTTCAAAATAATAGGAAGTGTTTGTTTGAGGAAAGTCATTTTAGATATAGCGGAGCTTATTGTGACAGGGTAGTTTCTTTCTGTTTTGTAACTGTCCAGTCTGCATTGTGAATATTGTTTGGAAACCCCTTAAGTTGAGTAATAACGTTCATATTAATTGCTTTTTGAAAATGTTTGTCAACTCTTCTCCAATGACGCATTGTGATAGTGGTTTTTAACATGATCTCCTATTGTTTGAGGAATGCTCTGGTCGAAAACAGAAGTCGTCAGACCACAACATTTTTTGAGTTTATAAAGCATCTTATTCCATTTTGCCACTGTCATTTTGGGCTTTATTACTTTAACGCCAAAAGGATTGCCTGCGGGAGTGATGTTACATAAAGAAGACGTATGTTGTTGCTTGTCACTGTCCCCTAGGCCACGTTTCTTTAACGTCTTATTTCTGAGTGCTAATTCAACTTGTATCACTGGACTGCGCTCCTTGAAAAAATACATGGAAGATCGAGTCACATTAGTTGTTCATGTGTTGTACAACAACAACTTCGAATTCCACCTTTAAGGAACACAAAATACGTCGGATATTATTCGAAAATTAGCCAAGCAGTTGTTTCCTCGGCGAATATCGGGAATGCAACACGAATCTTTTACGAATGGCAATGTAAAAGTTATCATAAAGTGTGCTTTATATGGTACAGCATCTGTGCTGTCTCAACCATTTTTCACTCATGCCCCAACCTAAAGATATGTACAAACGAAACCAAGAAGCGCACTCTTGCGCTACTCTTGGCCATTACTGGCAAGTTGGGAACTGGAAACTGGACGCTCAATCATATTGGAATCTTAACGGACTTTCTGTCGGGAAATGCGTATCTCCTCACCACCATACTTTTTTCAATCAAGCCCATTGGCCCTGGGCGCTATCGTGTCCGCTGCAACATCGACTTAATATGCATTAGTTGATCTTCCCGAGGTAACATAGCAGAAAGAAACCCTTACTGGTAATAAGACACTCCGCCATTTTCCCGTTCAGGGTCAATATGGTTAAGCGCGTTAAAGGCTGATTTGATCGAACCTTAACTGGTGATGCGCGAATGCATTTTTTGTTCCAGCTTTGCAACTATTGGACTCATCTGGTAACTTCAGCTAGGGTGCGCTTCTTCTGCGATGACGAAAAATCCGCCAACAGCCAGCGCCGATTAGTCACTTATAGATCAAGGAAAGGCAAGTTATGCAGGTTTTAAAGGACGATACACAGCAACTCTCTAAGGAAAACTTGGAAATACTGTTTCTTTCTTTATCGAATTATTGGAACCAACTCAGTGACTGATATCGTTCCTCTAATTAAATGTAAGCTAATTAAAAAAACTCCGGGAGGATGTCTCGAGAGAGACTGTCAATGCTAGTTATCTACAAATAACATGGTGGAATTAACGGCATATGATATACTCGTCTTAATCCCTGAGTAAGTCTATTAAGTTATTTGAAGTTTTTTAAGGAATTTTTTGAATTGATAGATTGTTGCATTTTTTAACCTATTTCGTTGCACATGAAAAAGACCATCCTGCTGCTATGAACTTTACAGTTAACTGACTAAAAGGGTGTCTTTCCAACACTACAGTAACAATATTTGATAAGAACTATAACTAAAAGAGAGTCTACTGGTATCAAATCACTCAATGTTACAGGACTTGATATAAGGAGAAAGCTACTAGGTACCTGGTATTACCCGCTGTTATCAGTCATGGAACGCTAAAGTACATAGTTCTGAAACTGTCTGAGAACGTTCTTCTTGCATAATTGATATGCTTTCTCCTTTCAAAGTACAGACCAACTTGGCAAGTTGGAATGCCGGCCTGATTCTCGACAAGCCGGGAATTTATTTTATTATATGGTGCACGTTTTTTGTTACACAATTGAAAATAGCCAAATTTAGACACATCAAATACCGTTTTCTACCCGATTTATGATATCTTGGCATCTCTATTTATTTTTATTCCAACACCGAAACGCCAATTTTATCAATTAAAGTGAGATAAGTTGATATGTTTCCTGCGACTAAGTTGATTTAAAAACGCAATATCATAGAATAGTCCCGAGTGACTGGTAATATGTACAATGAAAGTGCCTTTAATTTCCTGTTATAGCTTAATATTTCGAGAGAAAAAACAAAATATGTATATACTTTTCTTACGAAGTCATCTACTCGTGCGTACACTTATAAGGTTGTGTGTCAAAGATTAATCAACTAAAAGCATTGAAGTGCACTTGAAGATGAATGGCAATTACGTTGAGGGAGGATTGCGCCCATTGTCAGCTGATCACTGACGCCCACGGATGCTGATGTCCCTTCCAATCCCCCTATTCTATGGTTAGAGCCCTCAATCTTTGCTCTCTGTGCATTGCTGCAGTGAACGCATCGGGCATCTGAGCCAAACAAATTCCGATTTTTATCCAAATATATAGAAATCACCCAATTACAAATCTCAAAAGAATAATAACCGAATTCTAATACAATGTATATGAAGAATGAATGACATTGGTCTTTTGCCCCCTACCCTCTCCTTCCTCACTGCCATATATTACTACAGGGAAACCACTCAGTGAATCAATAGATCTGTCATGACCCTTTAATTATTTTAAAACCCGTCTTATACTTCTTCTCAGCATCAGTAAAGCTTATTTTTAAATTAGCTAATTAAAGTGAATGAAAATGAATTCGCTTTGAAATTTCATTTTCGGGGTGCGGCATCTGAATGAAGATTAATTAGACAGGCGTATTGTCCTTTATCTGTTTTTACTTAGTTTAAAGTTTACATCAGTTTAGAAATACTTCATGCTTTGTCTCATCGTATTCTTGAAGCGTCTTCATCAGAAAAAAAGTATTGATAATTTTTAAAACTTTTTATAAAGTACCGGTTGTTCATTTAACGTCTACGTTTTTTGATAAGCGTGATACATGTACTTCTATTTTGTATGATTTGTTCGACCAAAATTATGGCTTTGACTGCGACTGTACACACATGTCGAACGCGTTGTGTATACCTGTTTCAAGACGTCTCTCTCAAGCTACCAACTAAAACATTACTAAGCTAAAGCAAAAAAAATGGCCCACAGCGTTTAAATTACTTTTACTAACATAATAGGACCTCTGATGATTCGATGATGCTGGGTCAAACTGCAAAAGTATCGCTGATCGCGAATGATAATAATCGCATTTGAAATAAAGTCGAGCACGAGCAAGTTACATGAGCCAATGCTAGAAATCGTTTTAAGGAGCCATTTAACCTGTCTAGAAGAGAACAATAGATGGGTAACCATGAAAGAACTTATGTTTTTCCAAATGATGAAACTTGAAGCTGCCATCATCTTCTTTGCTTTGGGCAATATTGAAATTGGCAAGCGTAGATAGACCCCTACTTTTGTTCTGCAACTGCACAAATGTAGCCCGAGGGCGTTGGAAAATCGATCAGCATTGATGAGATTTGGGGACTTTTGACAACGGGATTCAATAAAATCGCAAGAAAATAATATGAAAAATGATGAGTTGATCCCGGAATGACCAGTCGAGCAGAGCAGAATGATTGCCGCGGGTGTTATCATTTCTAGCAAATACCTTATTTAAAACTACCCTGCTCAAAAAATTACCTCTAGCGAAATGTGTCATGGATGACCCCATTGGATTTATTAAGCTGGCCACAATAACTCGTGATTCAAATATCAATCCCATGCTGCAGTAGTTGCCCAAACGACAACAAATCCACTTCCTTTACTGTTTCTGTAAACCAAAATATAGCATATTCATGTCATATCAACACCATGTCAGTTTCATGACAATGGTGTGCAGTCAATAGTTCGTCTTGTTTTTTTTTTATCTAAAAGAATCAGAGAAGCCAATCTACCATCCCTATTCAAGATGGTCGTGGTTTACATCTTGTACTAATATAGCTTTGACCGGAAATGAATTTGTGTACCGGAGATCACGGGCCAGAAGGAGGTCAGCGCACATCAAAAGGCATGCTGGGAATACGAGGTCAGCCGATGACATACACAGTGTGGGCTATTTCGTGACCAGCAGTAGAATCATCTCATACGAGTATAAGTTACATTATTCCCTTCCGTTTCCAACTGATCTTGCACGAAATGCACTTTTGGCACGAAATTCGTAAGGGTTTGCTTGACGACCCGACCTGGGCATGATTTACTGAGCCCCTTGAGGGAGTATCTTGCTGTTGTTAACCGATTTATTTCAGCTGCCAGACACTCACTGCCAGATAGGAGAGTATAAAGAGTTCACAAATACCTCTGACACGCAGCGCGGTGGGTGTTGTCGTTTTAATAGCTTTTTATTTCATCATGATCACGATACCGATCAATTGGCTCTCTGCGCTATGCCAGCTTCATACACCCATATGAATGTCAACCACAAAAAGGAATTAGGAGCATGAACAGCATATTTTCTCAACGCAAATAAAAAATGTAGTCTTTCGGGTTTTTTACCATTTTTGCGCAATTTACGTAGGTTTGGCGCCAGCCATGCCCATTTTTCAAGCGCCGTGTTCGTCAGATAAAATCATCCCTGTCAGTGCGAGTGCTAATATCATTACTATTTCTTCGCCAGTGACTAAACTGATTAAAATGAACTCGCAAAAGAATAATTGTAGACAAAAGCTTTGACGAATTGCTATAGAAATGTAGCAACCGTAAGCGCATGGGTAACTTGCGTATGGGTAACTGATTAGAAAGGTCAAATTAAATGGAAATGACCACTTTTGGACTAAATGCTGTGTTTTCAATAGAGAGGGTGACTTAGTAGAGAGGTGTCCGCTAAGGGCAGTTCCGCTGTGTATAACATTTTGATAAAATCTAAGTCTATAGGTGGCCTTCATATGGTTAAAGCTGGATTTGCTCGGCGTTGACTCGATCAGAGAGGATGGTACTGATTTCACCATGTGGAAGGGACATGATTGGAAGGAATTTAAATGTAACTCAACAATGTGATCAATTGATTCTCTTTGTCCCGAATCTTTTTCCGATATTTCGTCAGGTGAACCAATTGAGTAATAAAAAGTCATTTCGTCATCGCGTAATTAGTCATGACCAGTCTGCAGTGTGGTGATTGTTCCGGTGATGAAGTGAGGCTGATGAGTTTAGCTCTTAGGCCAATGAAAATAACACCCAATAGGAAAAGATTGAAATGCGGGTGTTTTTTTTTCATTACTGTTCACCGCCAAATATTTCGCTTCTTTATTATCTCGCGAACATTTCCAAAATTAAGAATATCTTATTAGGATTTTCGACCAGTAGAGTACGATAATTTTGCTGTGGTACAAAGATCATAGGCGGGCAGCTGACAAGACACAAATAATCAGATTCCATTGGCAATACCAGCTGTGATGATATTGTTTTAACAATAACAGCTGCGTTTGTTGTAAAACAGCCATGACTATCAACTTAAGCTGTCCTCGTCCAATAGTGATAGACTAGCTAACAGGTGGTAAGTTGCTGAGATTTAGTGGACACGCGGTCACCGGCGAAGTTTTATCACTGATGGTCAATGCCTTTTCCTTCTTTTGTCGAGCGCTTATATCTATCATGAGTGGTGTAGTATCAAATTGCAGTTCTACTGAAAACACATAGTGCTTCAGAACAGTTTTAATTGTGACGATAATCATTGCATTAGACCAAAAGAGTCACTGCAAAGGTCGTCCCAGGTCCTAGCTCTTCAACGTCTATGAGCCCGGAGTCAAATTAAACAGAAGGCGCTCGTCGGAGTATGAATTTGGCTGGTTGCTGGCATGGACAATACTGCATGCAGGCGCATCGATAAAAGTCTCTTCTTTACGGGCCGATTAAAAGTAGTAAATTCCTGGCATTGTTCGTTTAAGAAAAACGATGTGCAGTGAGTTCGGGTTATCTTGCTGATTTCCCTAAAGTCTGATAAACGCTATAGAGATAATGACTCTGTCCGGCCAGTGTAATTGGCGAAGAAGTCGTAACCATTGGTTTGCATTCGTTGTGTGTTCAAACATTAACATCGCAAAAGCTTCATAATAAGTCCCTCTCATGAAAATTGGTCGTGTACTTAATTTGAAGTGATATTTTGTGTAAGTTCTATTCAAAGCTAGGGCCAAAATGCAAAAAACAATGTCATGTTCTCGTGAAATATTGTATTTGTTTCACACGAACAGCTGCAGTGTGTCCCTATATTTTGATGGTACGTTATTGTGTACTTTTTGTCACAAGATGGACTAATGTGCACTCACCTTCTCTATTTATTGTATTGTCATATAACTGTAATATTGAACTATGGATGACGTAATTCTACTACTTCGTGTGTTTTTTTTCAAATGTTTTACTTACTGATATCGATTGGTTTTGTAGACCAGTATAGTGTATCACTTGGACACGAGGAAGCGTACGTCATGAAAAGTCGAATTTTGATTTAGCAGTACAAGGTATAGCCGAAATTCCTTTTAGCAGAGCAAGAATAAACGTGTGCTTCAATGAGGCCATTATTGCCATTCAATGAGGTTAAACCCAATATTATAACGATATCGAATATCTATGAAATAGCAATTCAACCGTTGTTCTATTAGATATTTGAGTTGCTAAAGTAGTTAGCTGATTACCATCGGATATTCTATAAACAAAACATTAACTTTTTACCATCATGATTTGGTTACACAGCCTTTGACGCGATGATACGGCTTCATGACATAAAGAGAGGACAAATCATAAGCATGCATGGTATGACCCAAGGATAAACTTACAGTGTTTGTAGAATTGAGAATAAACGTTATTTTATCAGTGCAATCCTGTGTTGTTTTTTTTCTCACGCACTGTCATAAAGAACCATTAACTTATTGAAAAACCGATCAAAGGTTAGCCCAACGTCATGCAGAATTTTCCCCGTATTAGTGACTTTCATTAAGGAGTAACTTCCGAATTCGATCAAATAGTAAGAAGTTTAAAGACGTGAGGAGATTTCCCTGCCACTCATTCACCCTCCTATTATACAAAACATTTCTAAACACAATATGGGAGGACACTAATTGTTTTCCTGGCGGGCGGGAGGAAATTTTCAACTGCTACACCAAAGCGGGGAAACTGAGGGATTTTTTCCCAACACATAAAATATGTTGATTCAGAAGGTTCGGTTTAAAGCGAGTGCCTAAAAAGTTTTACAGCACACAGTCGTGACTCAACTTTTCTGTCACTTTAATGGTCATTTTCGGCACAAAAAGGAACAATCGAAAAGCTTTCGCAATGTTTTGACAAAGTATCACCCACTTTTACTGTTTTGATGTGATGGACTCTTCATGTCGTCAATAAGAAGCCTGGCGCAGCAATTGTAACTTCGGTATCCGATATTCAGTGGCATGAAGTTTCTGATGGTCATTTCTCAAAAAAAGGAATGTAATTGGATCGTAGTCTAACGCTTGAGCATGACAGCCCTCTTTTTGATCCTTCCACGCAGATAGTTTTGCATCGGGCTGAGACAAGTTCGATGCTGGCACAACTGAGTACCAACTCCTCTTTGTTCTGCGGACGAATTGATATGACATTTCTGCCAAATCTTCGGCCACAAGTGGTCATTGTGCCATAGTGACAAGTCATTTCGAACACAGCTCTTTTCATTTCGCTTGAAAAATGATATTGTCTAATCGCAATCATAGTTGTAATAACTTTCGGTCTTTTGCGACATGGCAGATATTTATTTACAAATGACTCCATGATAATGTGTCGACATGTCAGAAAAGAGCCACAGTATTCAATCAATGATCTCCAGAACTATATGTGGCTGTGTCCATTATTTTGATGGTTCGCTATCGTTTTGCAACATGCCGGAAATTGATTCATTGGTGATTACGACAAGCAATTATATCAGATATGATTATATATATGTCCATAAAAGTGAAAATATAGTAGTCTCAATACAGCATCTCTCGACTGGCGAACATGTACGCATTATACATGTACACAGAACTGAATTAACTATGAATTTAGTGAATCCTATCGGGATTTCGACCTGATTGGTCAGTGAAAACGTGCAGAGGCATTTTTAAGCTGGTGTCATATTTTATTCAATGAACGTTAACCGTCTTTTTTCTACTCTCATTGCATAACCGAATGTGCACTGACCTCTAACCAACAAATATTTAACAAGCTGAACAGCAGACAGAGTAAATATTTAACAAGTCCATTAACAGTTCCGGTATACGGCGTCATAACTCAATTAAACACTTTTAACCTGACAATGTTGGAAGCCCTCCAAGTTTCCACAACTTGTATCTCACTCTCAATAACTTTTGACATCAAGGTGAATCCTATACGCCACAATATAGCCGATGGTACTCAAATGTCAAATGTTCTCAAGTTCAATGTGTTACATCTAAAAAAACATCAATACCATGGTTAAAGTTTGCGAGCGCTAAAAGCTCATACGTCATGCTAAGTGTGTGCAAACTATTTACAGAGTATGGCCCGTCTTGGCAAAGTGGATGGACGGCTTAAGGTATCTGTATCCCCCCCCCCCCCCCCCCCCCATTCAAATATTGCACAAAAAGTAGGATGGGAGATAAATTCCATGGAGTTAAATTGCGATTGCCAATTGTCCCAAATCGTTCTTTTTAGGACAAAGTCGCAACCGGACAACCAGAATGCAGGAATAAGTTCACTCTGGAGCCTTATTTTTGAAAATCGTCAATGGTCATCCACGATGTAACAAATTGTCAGTCCCTGTATATCGTTCTATACACATTCGTCTTTTCTCTGATGGCCAACCCAATGAAACGATAGTCTCATACTGCTTGCTTGTTGACTTGGATATGTCTCCGATCTGATCGTTTAGGACGACATGACTAAATGTAGCACGTCTATACGCTCGTTTTACAGTATCGAATGTAAGACCAGAAAAAGGAGTCATATGTTGCACTACTATAGCACTGTATCTCGCCAAGCCTCATTCTTTCCATACTTATCTCCATGACTTCGAATTCTGCGCAAGCCAGAGTCGTGCAAGGAAATATTGCAAATCTGACCAAAAAGGGTTATTGATGATCAATGGCCAATATAATGTTTGGTTCAGCGTGCTTTTTACAAAGAACTTGTTTGACGACCCTCGAACCCTTGATGGAAGTAATTTCAACCCAATCCCACTGTTAGGTTACAGAAGTTTGCTCAGTTCACGTCGATATACCATAGCAATTCATTTTGGGATAACTATAAGCAATAATAGTCAATATTCAAGCGTCGTATCCAGTGGCATACCAATAGTTTCGTTGTTCATTGGTTTGACTTGTATTTATTGCTTTTCTTCATTTGATTGGAGTCCTAGGACGTCCATACCACAGCTGGTGGACATTGAATGGGCCGAAGAATAGAGGGTGTCATCTCCTAAGACCATCTGAGATTCTCTTTTATCAGACGGATCAACCAACCGTCCAGACAACAGCCACACATAACTTCAAAACGATGATATGCACGCATTTTTGCTATGTCCGAGTGTTTCATTGATGAGTAATGACACCCAATAAAACCTACTCGGGTCCAGAAGTACCGAAGAATGTAAATGAATGTTGCGCACAATTGAATGCGGCTAATCAGACCAGACAAACTAGAAACAATAGGCATCCGTCCCAGCTACACGAGGTAGCAATTTAGTAATTATTAAGTTAATATGTTCGTAGTTAGAAAAGATCGAAGCCTCTTGCAGCTGAACAGTTGCGTGGTACATCAAAGTATGCTACTAAAAGTGCCTTCTGTGTTGCCGTTGTTTTCGCCATCTCCCCATCGATACCTCTGATTTGATCTCTCTTTTTTGCAAACATACAGCATGAATCACTCATGAGTAAGACACGTGCAATTGGCAGATGTTATGACTGACTTTCGGAATAGGAATGGTATAGCTACGTGTAGACCAACAGCATATCAAGATGACTAACAGCGTATCCCTTTTAGAGTAAATCTTATGAGAATCAAATCCGAATAGTCGACCTGGGCATCACTGTATACCAGTTAGAGACAATGACATTATCCACCTGGGCTAAAATTACATGAAACACAAGTTAATAGTGTAGTAGTTAAATCACCTTGCACACTTATGTTCCGTCCAGCATCTCTCAAATGTGTTTCATCAACATACAATTAAGTATAATTATTCTCTAACTCCGTGACGTTTTACTGCGTAGCGCGTTGGCAAGGTATCTTGATAACCCGCGGGATTGTCTATTACACGGAATAACACCAATCAACTCGGTCGTGGTTGCGACTCTATCAAATTAAGATTCCTTAGTTATCGAATTTCCCCGCCAATAATGAACGAAATTCACTCTAAATCTCGTGAAATTTCATTAGGGGATAAAACATGATACAGCACTCCCCGGTTTTTGGTTTTAGAAAACTGATGACAGTTTAAGGAGAACGCGCGTATCAGAGAAGTCAAAATAAGATATTTATTGTCTCAGGAAGAACGCATTAGTTTTGAAATTACTCATGATTTGTGGAGTCGTCATAGGTAAAGGAACTGATATGGTGTCGTCGAGTTAACTGTATATATATATATCGGATTTGTAACAATGAACGATTGTTGCAATATTTTAGCAAGTGTTTAATGGATGTTAATGTGGGCAGTTCGGACTGGGGATCAATGGAAAACACTGCCAGTTGGAAATGACCCCTTCGAAA
Organism: Lineus longissimus; assembly: GCF_910592395.1. Taxonomy (NCBI): domain Eukaryota; kingdom Metazoa; phylum Nemertea; class Pilidiophora; order Heteronemertea; family Lineidae; genus Lineus; species Lineus longissimus. Next base: position 10,955,981 of record NC_088322.1, read on the forward strand.
TTTTGTTGATGACCGCGAATTAAAGTGCATTTACAACCATCAAAAAATGTATTACATCTGTAACGAGACAAAGTCAGCATTGTTAAACTAAAAGTACATAAATTTATTTTGTCGGCTTACGTCATGGTCTGTCAATGCCTGTGCTCTCCCTTTAACTAAGATCTTCCTAATAAAATTATCGGAATTTTTGACCTGGGTTTGTTTTCTCGTCGTGGAGATTTACCACTGGCCAAAAACGTTTTTTGGTTTGCATAGTTACTTTAGCATATAACTATATTTTGTGGTTTTCCTCATGATTTAAAAAGCATGTTGCATTTTTTTCTTCCTTCTTAACAACAGCTAGCTCGGCAAACGCCGACTATTCATACCACACAGCTTTGAATTATTTCCGATGTTCAATCATCGACTTCAGCATCCAGCATTCCTTTCATCGAATACCACACAGTCTGAACGTTCGATCCTCGGGAAAGTCAAAGTTCCTAGTCTCTTTAAAATTGAAATGAGGTCCGAGATGAGTGGATTTTGTTCGGCATGTTTGCTTTAAATATATATATATATAAAAAATACACATTGGAATCAAAACTAAGTGCCATTCTTAAATCCAGCCACAATAGCATTTGGCGATGGACAAAAACTAATGAAATATATGGGGTTCGTTGAATGCAATGGATAATGGACAAACGTCGGCGATACAATTAACGATTTTCGATAAGGGGTTGGTTCATTCAAAGACAAATATGAAAAAGATACGGACGGACTATTTTTGTCCTTTTTTCAAAAAGATTCAGAGATAAGTGGCAGGTATGTGGCCGTCTTGTAGTCGCCATCAGCAAGCAACCAAACCCAAACTATATTTTACACAAGGAAACTCCAACGTCGTGTAGTTAAGTGGGCGGGGTGAACTCCTACATACTCACGCTGCGACCTTCGATACATGTAATACATCAATGTTTTTGGCAGTAGAATTTCATTCCACGTCAGCCTTTCGTCTTGAGCATTCCGTTGCGAATGGGTGTGAGTCATAAATTCGCCTTTCCTTGAAATGGCAAAGCATTAGCATTGCCAACTTAAGTATACTTTATGTCCACTCATCAACGATTCCGCTACTTTTAGGTCAAGAAAAGTTTGAGATGTCCGGTTGTACGAGGCCCGGTAATGCGATACTGACATTGAAGAGAGCACAATAGTGTTCTGGCAAGTCACTTAAAGAAACCTGGACGGATCTGACAAAAACCCTTTTGGCTTGAAGGAAATCTGGTATAAAACTGTGACATTTCCAAGGCGGATGATGGACCCTTGTATTCATATTTGATTAATTCTTATAACCACTTACATTCAGTTCATCGCAGCATGCCATGCATCCCTGAACGCAACTATCTTGAAAAGGTATTGTTAAAAAAATAGCTTTTATTCCAAAACATATTGGAATTGAATAGCCAGATGTTTAAGCACGTCATATACATGTTTTTATTCTTTTCGTTCAAGTTAGTTTCATGTAGTCACTTCTTTGAGATTAGCGTAATACGGGATGCCCTCGTGAATACCGGTGTGACAGCGGATATAGCCCCCCTGGAGTCATAGTCCGGTAGCATTGTATTTGATCAATTAAGCAGCATGATCTATTGTACCGCTAACCCTAACCAAAACATTTAGCAATGCGGGCTATTGTTACACGGACTATCAGCCCTAGGACTACTATCCCTTGCACACCGGTAACCTATCCTTTCTGGTACCAAAGGGTACCAGTAGGACTAAGTATGGCCTGGTCTCGCCTTTATATTGCGACGTGTCGTGCACAATCTGCAAAGCGCCGCTTCCCATACCACTACGGAACATTGAGTAACAAAACATTAGAAATACCCGCTGGTGTGACTTACAGATCTTTAGCCAGTGACTGTGACGACCTGTGCATACAATAACATTTAAATAACACTGTTCATGGAGTATAAATAGCCAATTATACTACATGCAATGTATGGCACCCCAAGAGGCCTCTTCAAAATGGCACCCGATACCGGTATTCACGAGAACGACCTGTATATTCACTTCGTTTAAATCACTGTATGAACGGTCGCGGCTAACACCAACGCCACTTTTCAAATCAATCTCATCGTGGTGCTAAGGTGACACCAACATATCGTGACTTTCCAACGTATGTTCCACATACCGAACAGGTTCGGGCTTCATAACCTGCCGCGGTGTCCATAGATCTTGATTACATGCATCATTATCTTGTAATCAGCAATCAATTCCATTGTTATCTCCGATAGCAGTCTAATTAATTACCCTTCAATCAGATCGGATTGGATGGGGAAGTTGGTTACGCATAGCCGTTCGTGATGACGGCCGGAACGATGGCGCGGAACATATCGTCAAGAGTGTTACTGTAGGATTTCGTGAGGCATAGTATAGTAAAGGGGTAGAATAAACAAGAGGATGTTGATTGAATGTTTGAGAACTTTAAAAAGCCCATTAGTAAACTTTAATTTGCTTTTGACGCTTTTCTAATGGTTTCACCGAGTATATCAACCGTATTTACTTTAAAAGTAGTACAGATATGTTGTAATATCTAAAAGGTGACTGCATATTAATGTAATGGCCTCTGCTTCAGCAGAGGTCGAATAAAATTTCCAGAATTGCACCTTGTATGGACGCGCATGAATAAGTATCCCTTAGTAACGTCTTGTATTACCTTGGCTACTTATCAATGCGCATGCGTATTCGGATGCAATTTATCTGAAAATTTTGTTTCGGAGTTCAGGTGGTTACCTCTGACTAGGAGGTTCTTAGTTGCCTCTTCTAAGTGGGGCTAATGGGGCCAACGTAAGGCTCGAAAATGAAGAGAGAAAAAGTTATATTTGACATAAAAGCTTGATGAAATATGCGATGAATTCTTGCAGTATGTAGTACTCTTTGGTACGGAAACTTAAGGGGGCAATTATCTAAAGATATTCATGTTCCTGATTCCCGCAGCTTATCAACGCGTTCTGCTAAGGCTCACTTAATGCGTAGATGACATGCAAAGACCACCCCTGGGACCTCATCTAAAATTGTACCCATTCACTTTGCTGAATGTGTTAATTTTCTTTTTGAACATTTAGCTCTGTAGCTAAACTTTTGAGTGAATATTGGTCTCGTGATCCACTAGAAAGAGTATCCAGCTGCTGAGACTGATGTTGGTGTCTGCAAGTGGTGAAACAACCCGTGTCTGAATTTTTCAGGCCATCCTCTATACATGCTTCCCGAAATTAGTGGCTTGCATTGGAACTAACTTTTTCCCCCTTGTCCGTCATTAAAGACATTCAAGTGTGTTGGTCAACATCTCCTTTGTCCCGCAACCATAAAGCCTTGTTTCCCCTTATGACATCACTATTTCGGACACTCAGCGCCCCATTTCTGGAAAGGTGTATACAGGTGTAAAAGGAATGGACGTCCTAGGAATGCAGGACCCCGTACAATAGCTGTGTATTGTCAACGAATGTGGTTAATGGTTTGGTTAGGGTTAGCTACATAATCTTCAACAAAGAAACTCGGCGGCTCTATTCACTTTCCGGGGGACTTGCATTTCTTTTACACCGGGCTGTAGACGCGAACATAGTTGTGAACACTATCCAAGTTACAGAAAAATCAACACGTTTAGTATAAACAGTTCATGGCTTCTTTACTGAGGAGTGATCAAGCTGAAAACTAATTCATTATGGTCTTGGTAGCTGAGTGGAATTTTTGCTGGAATTGATTGATTATATGGCAATCAAATAAAACTCGGACAGTAATTCGGGACTAATTGATTGCTTTATCATAACTCTTGTCTGTGTGTCCTGGTGTGATGGTAAATTTAGTTCCCATCATAGAATTATTCAGCCGCCTAGTTTGAGTATGGTAGGGTTAGCATCTGCCGACTGAAAAATTTTCTCAACGGGAAGCATGTGAACATCGCAGACTGACCAGCTCTGCAGGAAGGGCTCTCGAAATCTTTCTCTTTTGTGACCTTTCCGAGGACGCGCCTTGGACGCGCCGGAAACAGAGAAGCTAAATAAAATGTGGTAACGTCGTACCATCAAGCCACACCATTGGCATCGGGCAAAACAGGTCGAAAATCCCCCCAAAAAGATCGTTTTAATTTCAAAATTCACTTCGATATTTTGTTCACGTTATTTCTGTGCTTGTGAAGCTAACGACTCGGGATTGGAAATCGGTACAGGCGACCTTTGATGCAGAACCTGTCATGTTTAATTCCTCTGATTACCAAACGAATTGCACCCAAGGGAAACAGCGTCTCAATGGGTCAGTGGCCGCTCGGAAACTAATAGATGGTCGAAAACCTTAACAAAGTGATCCAATTGTTCAAGCAGATTTGTAGGAATCCCGAGGGTTATTCAATTTGTCTAAAGTAAGGGCATTTGCCGGCCTTGTTTATTTAACATAAAGACAAAGCTGGCCCGACGTCTGATGTAGTTCATCCCTGCGGCTTGACATTAGCATTTTACTAAACGTCTTTACACAAATGCCGTATTTTTGATACGGTATCTTATTCTTTCTATAAGGTACGACACAACCGCTTCCCATCAAGTCATCGACATTCACGACCTGTTACAATCGTTATAAGATCTTAACTAAGAATCTCACAAGAAACTTGACAAAGAATTTTACTAGAAACTTAACTAAAATCTTACGAGAAACCCAACTAAGAATCGTACAAGAAACTTCACTAAGAAAATTACCTGAGAATATTACAGGAATCCTGTTACAATGTACATGCACACAGTGTGTATCTAGTATATCAAACTCGCCCACTTGTACTGTACGCAACTTATTTCTCCTCATGTTTCCTATATTTGCAGATAAAGCCATGAAGATGCCTCGATTTCTGCTCGTCGCCCTCCTCGCCGTAGTATTGATAGTTATTGTTGAATCCTATCCAGCTGATAAAGATGACTTCTTAGAGATGGTCGAGAGAAACTTCATGGAAAGAAGGTATTGATTAATTGATAAACATCTTCATTTTTGCTGTCCATTGTTTGGAAAAAACAATTAGAACATCGTAAATTGGTCGATTTAAAGCTCAAATAAAACATAATTTGACCATTGCCTCCCACGAAGATTCTGATGACAGTATCAATGGAAGTTCTGATGACAGTATCAATGCGTAGGTTGTTGGCGTATCTATACGACAAATGGTAGAGAATTTAAAGCCAAAAACCGAAAATAAATTCGTGTGACGTAACCTAGCTAGGTTTCTTGACGGCACATACAGCGTCATCAGTGAGACGCAATTTAGAAAAGTACAAGCAGCATCACGATTTAGGAGTTCATTGTACTGTTTATATTTCGTTCCATTTTAGATCCTGCCGCAAGTTCCGGTCCAAGTGCGACTGTAACGACCAATGTTGCAGCAAGTGCTGCAGTCCCACGCACATGTGCCTGCCAGACAATATGAGGAAGTCAGCCCCCATGTTCTGCAACGTCATGGTCGAGTGCAAAGCCCGAGGCCGAATCGATAAGAAATAAACAACACGTTGAATCACATGTGACGAGAAACTACGTAGTTTGACGAAATTCTCATTTGGGACTTTTGGATTTTCAAGAGGTGAAAAGACAAGTGCAGCTTTCAGAATTTTTCATAATTTCATTCTTGGTGATGTCAACAGTGATTATGCACGTGCATAGTCATTAGCATACATTATGCAATCATTTTGTTGCAAGAGCGCCGCCTGGTTGTGATATTCCTAACTACTTTGGTTTAAATAGATGGATGCATGAATCTCTCTTGTCGTTTGTCTCTGGTCATTAGGTGATCTTGAAACGTCAACTTCGTTGAGCCAACCGAGAAACTAATCATCTCATGAGCCCTTTCCTTTAGCAGTACATAATGTATAAGATAGTGTGGGTACAACATCGTCTTCTCTGCATAATGGAGCCACCAAACTTGATGGTGTTCATTTGGTCGGGCACGAACAGCATCAGTATCCTAGTTTTACACCACTGCATCCATTCGCGGACGATGTCACATTGTTCTTACTTGGACGAAAATGCTTTGTACCGGAACTACGCCGGAAGAGTCCCGGTGCGAATGAGCTATTTTCAAATATGGATTAAGAATTCTTTAAATTCATCAAGAGTGCGAAATTAGAGGTCAATGAGCGCAATTTACGGAAATTAAGAACTGCAAAATTCAAAATTGTTTTCTTGTAGGACTGCGGCCTGTTGACTCGTGATTAAAACTCCGTGACAGCATGGGCTTAAGACTGCAGGCAACCAAACGTACCAACGTCTGTGATTTCTATTGCATTCTAATGTTCTGAAAATAACGTTTTACGAAAGTCACCATTTTGCTGGAGAGCATACCTTTTGAAATGGGGTAGTATTTGCACTAAGAAATTGAGGAGACATGTTTTGAAAGAGTTCAACAAACTTGTTACTAATGGACACATGAGAAAGGAAAATTATATCCATCTACCCCTTCTTCGAAAAAATATAACGCAGCAAAGCCCCCTGAGTCTGATTCTATACCATTTCATGTCGACTGTACATTTCATAAGTGAAAAATTTCTGTATTACCCCCGAATTTAAGCTCCATGTCAAAATGGTGGCAGAAAATATATTCATTTTAATTGAATAAACTGTTGTATAACTTGGAAAGCAAAGGGAAGGTGTAGATATCATTACAATTGTTTGACGAGTGACCATGGAATACATATACTGTGTTGACTTAGTTATTTCGTATTTTCACATAATTACGTGGTCCGTCTCCAGTGCTACTTAGTACACGTTGCATGTATAGGCAATTCGCAATGTTCAGCAATGTACACTGCACCAATACTAATCCAGGAGACTTTTAAAATCCCCTCTTTCAAAAATTTCGGCAGCATTGACTTTTGGTTTTGGTAGCCTTGGTGTGGGCTTTTTGACACTCACCGGCATCTCAAATATCCCCTTTGTCGAAATTTAAAGGATATAGTAATTATCCTTCCTGGAAGAGCCAAAACGCAGGACCTTGAATCGGAGTAGCGGCCGTGTTTGAAATGAAGTGCTGTGCTTCGTGGTGTATTGAAATGCACTTCAATTCTATAAAGCGTTCTAAATAGTCGAAGTTTAGTTATCCGGGGTTCGCATCAGGAAACAACGATGAAAGGAAATCGTTGGCCAACCTTTGATTTGGGACATCCGCATCAATGCCTACAATTAATATTATAATATTTCTTACCGCTGGTACCAGCTTTGACGATGGATGCGGCCGTAGTTTAATTCCCCTGGACGATCTCAGATGGAAACACAGGGCATTTATAGTGATTTTGTAACAATCGTCTTTTTGAATTTCTTCTTGATCGAAAAGCTTGTCACACCAGGATTCAGGCGCTGTTCCATTGAAATATCCACCACTCATTATTTGCTTTGTTTAACCCATACTATACTGGAAGTATGTTTACTGAGGGTCAGATGCCGGAATATATTTAAGATAATACCGACAACACCATTCCTGACATTCAAATGTATAGCCAAGAAGATGATTTGCTTGGCTCTAGGGTTGGAAAATTGCGTAAAGGGGTTTACTTCGTCCGTGAAAGGTCATTACTAGCTACCGGCTGCTCTTTAATATGGCCTCTTATTATTCATACCATTTTAAAAGATGTTCCGTTTTTTGCTACAACACATATATTCAATCGTCCCTCATTCAAAGAGTGGCACGATATATACATTTGATGTATGCTCGAATTGTATGTAGGTCATGCATTCACGAATGGCATTTGAAAAAATTAAGTAGGGCCATGACTCATGCTCAATTCAATGAATCAATATTTATATCACTGATTTGATATTCACTCAACGCCTGAACGAACTTTTAAAAAGACGAAAAGGATCGGTAAATAGATTTATGAGACGAATTAATTTGCGTCATATGTGCTTATGCGCAGTTCATTATCGACCTCAGTGACGTATCGGAGTTAACCAGTTCAGCGCAGTTTCCGCAACAGATTTATTTCTTTGACGGTACTTAATAGGTGGAATATTGGGTAAAACAAAGGTAGGTGAAGATTCGGTTCGGTTCGTTTGTGACACCTCAGAGTCCTTGACTTCTAATAACTTAGTCGTAGTGCCATCGCAATATTGGGGGCCCCTCAATGTTCAATGGAACAACATATCATTCCGTTCGTTGTCTCTGATCTTTGACATACGGTATAAGCCTACAGCTAAGATAGTGCTGTCGGTCGATTAGTGATGCCATGGATGTAAATTAATGACGTTTTAGGAGGACAGATAAACCGAGGATTCCCTAATGAATTCTTAATAAAACTAAAAGAAAACATGGTTGCCCCCCAGCCTTCACTTAGGCGGCCTACATCAGAATTGGTGTAATGAGACACCTTTTTTCCGTGAGGGGGCACATTTAGACTTTTTCACAGGTACTAGACACGGATACCCATGCAGCATTTCCATATTTTACAATATATGAGGGATTATTTTCATTCTAGATGCAACCCCAGCCGCAAGTCCACATTGTGAACGCCGCACCTCAAACATCTGAACCGAGGAAATTTGACAAACAATCGCAGAAAGCATGCGGAATAATCCAAATAGCTCTCGGAGCTTTCGCCTTTTTCCTCGCCATCGCTTCGATAGTACTCCGGGCCGGTATGTACTATGTAGGCACAGGCATCTGGTGTAGTGTATTCATCATCATCGCGGGCGTTCTAGGAGTTGTGTCGGCGAAAAATGAGAGAACCAGTATGATTGTTAGCTGCATGGTCATGTCCATATTGAGCAGCATTTTTGCAGCCGTTTATTTCAGTATGGCCAGCGGCGCATGTGCAATTGATGAATCCTTTCGCTATTACAGACCATACAGGTACATTTTCTATGACTTCGGTCCCTACAACGTTCCCTCCGCTGTCGCTGTGGATGTCCTTGGAATTTTGGTTGGCTTTATCGAATTCTTCGTGGCAATTGTGCAGTCTGCCGTCTGTTGTCGAGCCACGTGCTGTGCTAGCTCCACCAACGCCGCAACTACAGTGGTATATTTCCAGCAACCTTATCACGGATACCAACCGCAGCCGATGGGTATGACGATGACTCCAGTAGTGGGTCCAAGCGGACAAGTGCCACTTTACCAACAACAGCCAGTACAACAACAACCAACCTTCCTACAGAAGTATTAGTAATGACCTTGCTCACTGGGAAGATCACGTACCATTTGGAGTTGAAAATGGCAACGTAGAATTAACGGATAATATCGGAGTGTAAAATATGCCTGTGACAATTGTCAAACAGTGACGTGTGTAAAAATTGTTAAACAGACTCGTGACACACTCAATCACTTTTGTCATCAAATTGTCTGAATATGCTGGTTCAGGACTTAGACGCGGGCCATCTTTCTAGGCCATTGGCCCAGAAATCGCATATTTAGAAAGTTAGGTGGAACATCTGATAGTGTGAACTGTGCCACTGTAACATTAAATGTAGGATATATTTTTGTAATTTACTTGCAAGATTCTGTGTAGGCGCTATTTAGCCGGTTTTGGTGTTTTTGTTTCGTAAGGCCTAATGCGTTTTGTTTGTAAGCGCGCTTCAACCGGCTCATGTCGTCTGCACAGTACATTGTATATCCTGTGAACCAGCGATAATGTATTATCATTCCCAAAAGATGTTGTAGTTTTATGCTGATCTAAATATATTGTTCCTCGGACACGACAGATCATACTATCAACTTATAGATAAATAGCCGATGACCTCACGAAAATTTGCTGTTGCGACACAAGACCACCATTGGATATTCATTCATAGGTTGGAGGATTAGACGCGAGTATGTTTTTAACTTTTAAGTGCATATTTAGAAAGGCATTGAAAAGTTGTTTGGTGTGGCAAGTCTACAGATAATAAGAATATTCGAAAAATTTAATTTAATTTAATTTTAAATATTGCTAATGTTTTGAGATTTTTCTGCCAGTTGGCTGAAAAGAGTGGAAATATCAGCGTCTGTCCACTTTGTCGATTATCAAAAAATGTCCGTGGTCAACTACCAGTTTACTTTTCACCATTTACTTGCCTGACTGTCTGGAATACCATATCAAAATTTCAAATTCACGACCCCACGCAGTATTTGATGCGACGCGGTCAAACATTGACAATTTAACTGCTAAAAGGCTTAAAAAATCAATGGTGGTCTTGTCTCTTGCAATGCACACGCACTCTTAAGTACTCGTCGACATGGTTTCCGTTGCGAGAAGCTGTGACAAACCGGTATACTGTTGATATTTTTATCTGCAAAATAATGATGCTAAACCCATAAGGTAAAGTTCCTTTGGAAGCAAAAATGTATTCTGGTTTTATTCTAAAATATCCTGCCAGTTAGAGGTAGGCGAGAAAAACTCCTACCATTCAGTTTGCTATACACATGTTATAAATGAACATTTGGATAATCTTACGGATATGTTGTAAGATGTTAAGTTGATACATGTATCTTAACAAATTATTTTTACAAAATCGTGTCAAGATTGTGATAATAATAATAGTAATGATAATAATACCTAAATAATTTATAGTGCCAGAATAGTGTAAATAAAAATTAATGTACATGTATACAACAATAGATTAGATACTAACTATATCATCTTATCGAGATATTTGACATTGTCATCAACTTCGCTTATGCACTAATTCTCGAATTAAGGGTTGACCATGACACTTACAAAACAAAGTGAATTCCAATTTTAAGGGTGTTCTTTGTTTTTCCAGAGAACTGATTGCTTTAGAATCTCAAGTTCTAGTCAAAATGGGTACCTATGGTCAACCCCTAAAGCGATTCCAGTAGAATAAAATGAATGGTGTACAGACAGCGGCAAAACAGACGAATCATTCCACCAACATGGCCTAAGAACGAGGTCGGTATGCCCACGGCATGACGTGCTATCGGACGCCGCTTGGCATACTAATTTTACGGTATTGAAACTGATCACATGCGTATCGATGTATCGAATAGTGTACAATGTATAACACAAAGATGAGAATTCCATGGCCTTTTTAGTACCCTTTAATCGTGTTGATATAAAAGTCTCTTGTAACATGTTTATCATGGTATGGAATGTTTACGCTATTATGCTCGGGTAAGACGACAGTGTGGCCAACAGAAGATTTGAACCAAATAATTGTGCAAATCATTAAATGTACATGTAGTTAACATGTTTATCTTGTGACTTTTCGATCTGTTTATGAACGAGAAAGAGAAGAAGAAGAAAATTCTGAAGAATTCAGACGACTTACTACACCTCTGGACCACAATTGAAGTTGGCACGGAGACCACTTTGTACAGACCACCTCGATGAGTGGTATTACTGTATTTTATGCAAATTGTCAATTTTTCCGATGATGTTGTGCTGTTTTCTAACAGACAGACACGCTGTCTCAGACATGACCTACTGTACACATACTACGGCAGTAATTCTCTGTGTTGCTGTCGCAATCCGTATGAAGTATCAGGTAGTTGTGTGACCAAATACTCGTCATGTTGTTCAAGTCTGAATACGATGCCATGCATAATCGATGGTACCAGTGCGGTTTGGGGTGGAGGCAACCCTTTTGGAGGCCAGCGGACACACGGCGCCAAGGAGGTGCTTCATGGAATTTACACATTCGTCTGACGCTATCTTATTTTGGACCGGGTTTACATCGAATTTATGATGTCACATGTCATGTTTTACGTGCCACAATAATGTCACTTATCAGCATATTCGTTCATTGACTACGGACTGAAATCTTAACATGACTTGTCCCGCGGTGCTCTACATTCCAGAGCCTGTGTAGCCCGTACTTGATGCAGGTGACATGCCCTACGAAAAGTGACACGTGGTGACAACGTGAACTCCACGTGGGTAAAACCATCTGCGTCAAGCTTATCTTGAACAGTGTCTCATGCACTTGCATTACACATGTCTTCTTTGTGAATAACGTCCAACGCGAGTGTTGACAACAACACAACAACAATGCTTCATATTCCTTTGAGTTAGTTACATATAGTTTTTTTAGGATATCTTTGTTTTAAAGCAATCGCACATTTTGCTACACCCAGTCATGGTCACTACACCGAAAAACGATTAGCCTAATACCATTAGGCCCCACGTGGTGGCGCTGAAGCGGCCACAGCCGTGGGCCTACTTTTTTGTTATCCTTGACCAGAATTTGGTCAAGGCACGATATGAATACATTGCTAACAGTTTGTTTTTCATAATGAGTGATCTGTTTTAGTCATAAATTACACAAATTGGATTGCTATGGTATGCACTTGCAGATTTGATTCAATAAAATATTCCATGTTTAATAATCGACGACCAACCTCTGTAATATACGTTGTCCCAACGTATAAGCTCCCACAAGGTGGCCAGTGTGTAACCACTATTGGCCAGTTACGAGCCACTCTCTGTAATGTAATGCAAGAGAGTGATTAAATCACTCTAGTAAAAGGTAAATAGCATTCCGCGAAGTTACTATTATAGCTCACAAGGTCATTTGCATAAGATCTTGATGACGTTTTAGTCACGTGACAGTCGGACATCGACACTTATTTCTACGCATTTGAGCTTATTTCAAAGTCAATTATCTTTGACCCTGCATTGTTTTTAGCATGAATGATACCATAGAGTCAGAGAGAGAAATATTCAGAACAATTATGTAGTATTTCCAACACTCGGACATGTGCCAGATTGAATCTAACTGCCCTAGATAGAAAGCATGAATCCATTACGAAACCGCATGTTTGTCCGACATTGCCTGTAATTCAGCGATGGGGAAATGGAGGGCAGCAGCTGCAGTGACGTCATCTTCGCGGAATGCTATTTGCTAGCAACAATATTCCTCTGACTTTGGTTCACAAAATTTGGTCTGGTAGAGCACTGTGGTCAACGGGTTGTAGAGTCTTATCAAGCCACTCTGTCAAGCATTAGCAAAGACCACGTGAATTTATTATATATCATCATGTTACCTTATCTGCTGATGCTACCTTTATCATTAAATGACTGATTCTAAAACACCTTCGTTACAATGTTTCATTTTTATAATGCATTGTGTATTAGTCTCGCTTTTATCACAGTGTTTTGGTGAGACAATCTGTGATCAGTTGTTGAAACTACCATAACCGCCCAAGCCATTTCCTCGAAAACATCTCGAGAACGTTCTGGTCATCCAGCAATGCATGCAGTTATGATCCGCGATCTCTTCGTGACCCTGAGCCAACTGATGCTTCTCCCAACTGATGAACCGTGGTGTGTCAATGGCACTCCGGCCGAGGTCATGTCGCGATCGTACAGCGAAACAGGCCTACGCTGGCCCCTTTTGCTGCAATTGGAGAGTGTATTTCACTAGAAAACGATTGCGGCCCACATTGATCGCGATGCGATATTAGTCGAACGACATGTTAAATCATATTACGACAAAAATCGCTATGCGAGCGCATCAATGTTCACTGTGCAGTTTGGTATCTGTTATAAATTGAGTAAGTTGGTCTGTCGTTGAATGTGCAAATTACTCGTCGAGCAGCAACAAACGATTCGGACATCATTCCGAAACTTTTTCACGGGCAAAATGTACAAATAGGTGTTCAACGCAAAGTTACAATATTCAATGACAACTGATAGTGTCACCGAAAACCTTTGAAGCGCCACAATGAGCGGAGTGCTTGGCCCGGTGTAATATGCCCAGAATGCGTTTCGGATCCTCGAAGGCAATTTCAGGACCAGAAAGGTTATGGCAACTGTCAAGAGCATACGAATGATCTGTTTATTGGTCGCCGTGGTGGCGCCGTTGGAGTCGGTCGTTAGATTCCTCCGATGCCTTTCGCTTTGTCTGAGGACGATGATGATTCCAACGTTGCTCATAAATATAACAATAAGAGGGATATATGTGCCAACACAGGCAATAAATTAATCAAAAACCATCCTTAATACGCCACTGAAGTGAAACGGACACAGCCACCCTTGAAGCGTGGATTGGCGTTGACGAAATAGATTCATTGGCAATAGTACGATACAGAAAGCAACGAAAAGGGTAATGACGAATTTCCTCGCGGTCTCAACTGTGCACCATGTCTTGGATTTTAGAGGAAAGAGCATCGCAAATAGACGATCGAGGGACATGGTTTGGAGTATAATTGAGGACACAAGAGACGAGTAGTAAAGCCAAAACAAAAAAAAATTACAAATCCACTTGAAATGTTCTAAGTCTCGTATCCCATTCTGTGTTATAGATATGGCCGCCCGTTGTAAGACGTACAATGCTAAATACATGGAATCAGAGACAGCCATACCTTTCATATAAACACACGTGCTCTGGTCTGCATAACTCGGCAATGACAGGACTAGGTACGACATAACATTGCCAAATAATCCAATAAGTACAATGGTTGGCGCAACGTAGATTTCAAGGATGCTACTAGCTTTGTAAAGGAGATCGACGTTGGGGTCTGACTCGGAGTCCGTGTTGGATGTCGTCATCATGCTGCTGTCAGGGTCCTCAGCGGGTGAACCATTGTTCTCAAATCAATGATCGTCATGCGGACATTTCCAGTTCTAAAGTGTGAAGCCAATGCTTCGACTTATGTGGATAGAACGACGACGCGTCTAAACTGCCCAGCTGTCCAAAGCAGGTTCGTCACAAGATAAACAATGGCATGAACTTCACTTGTTGTTAAAGGTTGGCACTCTTGTGTATTATTGCACCAAAGTGTATGATGTTATATGCGATCACTAGAAAGCAATGACTTCGTTGACGCCAATAACCCTGAAGAAAATGCAATTGAATGAGGACACATTGTGCGCGAACCGAAATCCAACAGACTAAGAAGGAATGATATAATTAACTAACGTAGCCATCTTTCAAATCTTAGAGAGTTCAAAAGAGTTGCAGTTTTTTAGCACGCAAAGAGTTGATAATCGTTAAGCGGGGTTGTATTCACCACCTCTGACGCAACATCATTGCCGGTACCGTCGTAGTATCAAGGATATAGACCGGCATCCAATGAGCTTCACGAAGCGCGTCGCCAAGGCATCAATCCACATTGAGACGATCACTGCGTGGTGAACTCAGTCGCGATCATAGTCGGATACCCCTCAGCTCTCAAATCCGGATACCCCTATCAGCTATCGCCAAGCTGATGGGACAGAGAGGTTTCTATTGGACCTCGCTGACGTCATGACGCTTTTGTAGCACAAAACAAGCCAGTGTTATCCCTTTATTGACATGAGTGGGGAGCACATATTCAAAGCAGGGACGTCTAATCTTAAATCCTTGCAGGCTAGTCCCGCGAAAGACGCACTGATCCATGCAGACCACCATTTACATCGTGTCACATCAAAGAATCTTTGGTGATGCTGCGGGCTTACCTGTAAGACATGTCCAATAGCCATGTATGCTCATGCATAGTACGAATTAGCATGCGCAATTGACAGATAATGCGTTTTGTCCAAGGACGGAGATGTTTTCGGGTTGAGATTTGAACTCACGGCCTCCTGACGACGTTATGACAACTATAATGATCATCCGAACATTATATAGAGTACATGAAACTTCCGAAAATTAAATCTTACCTCACCAGTATTCGGCACGATTATCAAAGGGAGTTTAAAATCTTGCGAAATACGAGTCAAGACATATTATGCTACCAAATACATATCGATCATATTTCTCTCGTGGTAACGACAAGTTATCTAAATAAAATAGAAACAAGTTCAATGAAATCTTTGTGGTTTTATCTTTCATCATAAAACCATGTTAGAGTTACACTCACTCACAACATACTTCACGCATTATAGAACATGATAATGCCGCACTCACATTTTGTTGTAAAAAACTCTCTTTTTCATGCTTTATGGCTTTAACGAGCCTTACTAAGATATCATGAAAATAGGCTTCAGTTTGAAGAACATAATGACTTAAAAAGTTACGAGAAATCTGTCCCTAAAGTTGATCAATACGGTTGATTTCCAAACATGCATACATGGATGTTCACTGTCACACCTTAAATCCTACCGTACTGCACCGATTACGCATATTGCGCAAACAGATAATGACCAGAGTCTCAAAATAAAGCTCTACCCGGGTTTTTAGGACGGCGCGTAAAAATTGGATGCTTTTCCGATCTGTTTATCCGATAGTATTACGCAGAACGGTATTTACGAATTGTCACAAGGGGTAATGGATGACCAATGAAGACAGGCTCATACCAAGTGACTTTGCAATCGGAGATAAATAGCGTAGATATGGAATCATCCGACATTTGTCCGGGGTCAGACGGTGTAATCTACAGCGAAGTTTATTCGTCTCTGTCAAGGAATCTCCGTTCCTTTGGTGCATGGCCTCGTTTTTCTACGACATCGCGAAATGTGACATGCAATTGTCTCTCGGTAGCTTAGAATCTCAATTAATTTCGGATCCGGGATAGGGATTTGGTCGCGGACAAGAAATACTGTTTCTGTCGAATTTGCTGTCTTCACAGGGACGAGGCTGCATTGTTTTCGGCTTCATATCTCTGGAACACGCGTCACTGATAAATGGTATCAAAAATGACCAATGAGTGAGCTGAATACTGATAGCTTCCAAAATAACCTTCAAAACTCATTGCTTTAAAGTGAGTTGACTTTGATTCTAACATCGACACTGTTTAGTATATATATGACGACTTACTACGCATGTGCAGGTAGATGTGCATCAGAACAGCACCTAAAACGAGGTGAGTGCAGCAAATTCACCTCAGGTCCAGCCTAATATCGGTCACATGACGAGGCGGACCTGAAGCTTCAGTGATGATGCGTGCACATAGGAACGAGGGTTTGGTATCCTTGTTCTTGTATATCTTAAGTGCAGTTATCGAGGACTTATTTATTGGTCATTGTTTATTGAGAATTAATGGCCGATGTTTATTGAGGATTGATGGCCGCACGGCGACAGCGATGGCGGACCATAATATCGAAGGTAGTCGAGGACATATTTTGCTGCTGATTCACACTGGACTTGTGGCTTTAAAAGAAACGTTTGGAGTAAGATGGGAACACGGCTATTTCCATGGACACTTCAGAGCTGGGGATGCTATTAGAGAGGATGCAGTCTTACATTCAAGGGATAA
Organism: Lineus longissimus; assembly: GCF_910592395.1. Classification (NCBI taxonomy): domain Eukaryota; kingdom Metazoa; phylum Nemertea; class Pilidiophora; order Heteronemertea; family Lineidae; genus Lineus; species Lineus longissimus. The sequence goes on from NC_088322.1 coordinate 10,973,085, forward strand.
TTATGACTCTAGTTGCTTCCAGGTAAGTCAAAATCTTTTCAAAAATATATATGTATGCACATGTAGAGGGTGTTGATAAAAAATAGTGGTGTTATGAAAAATGCCAAACTGGCCAATTTAAATGAGGCTGGTTTCACAACGAGTTCATGATGACATTAATTGTAACGTGTCTCTTAAGGACGAACACTGAGTTGGCCCACTCCAGCCATATCTTGCGATATGTGGCGTAAACGTGATCATATTGTTCAAAAATGACACTTTTTTACTGGCTTAATTAATGCATTTTTGCATTATGCATTATGTAGAATTGCACGATCAGTAAGAAACAGAATAAGAAAAGCTTCTAGTTTCCATATCTGATGCCCATTTTTGCAGAAAAAGATACCCCAAATCATTTTCTTTAACATTTTCAATCATTCCCTTTTCATTCAAATTTGTGGACATATCGTACGTCGTTTCAAGATGGATGTAAAATTCTCGGTTTATATCTTAGCTAAGCGGATGCTCAAGGGGTCATGCACTTTTGGCCTGACTTATTGTCAGGCGAGTATATCTGACACGCCCTCCGAATATTATTTTGGTTTACCCCTTTAGATAATATTGAATCCCATATTGGAATCCTTCCCGCATTTTTCACTTTTGTCTCGACAATACTCCAATAAAAAAGTAATGTATGAACACCAGACCATTGTTCTTATTTCCAGGATGTGCCAGTGCTATCGGCTGACGCATCGTCAAAACCAAGTGAGAACCGCTGCGCTATCACGAAATCAAGTTCCCGTCCATGCATGCCGATCTCTACCAGATATGACGCCAATACAGTTTAGGTTGTGCAAGCGGTTCCCTGACGTTACAGCTACGGCCATGGAAGGAGTTGACGGAGCTATCAAAGAATGCCAGAGCCAGTTCAGGAATGAACGTTGGAATTGTTCAAATTTGAAGAGCCCGTATTCCAGCAGATTTCTCTCGAGTGGTGAGTTCCGCAATTTTATCTTAAATAACAAAAGTAGTTAGGAAATAACATTACTCTTCACAGCCGTCAATGCGAGCCGTCTACCTAACACACAAATGATACTTTTTTTCCTCGTCGAATACTAATCCTTTATACAGGTCGTCCTCGTGAATACCGATATCGGGTACCATTTTTACTAAGAGGCCTCTTGGGGTGCCATATATTGCATGTATTATAATTGGCTATTTATACTCCATGAATAGTGTTATTTAAATGTCATTGTATGTACAGGTCGTCACAGTCAATGGCTAAAGATCTGTAAGCCACACCAGCGGGTATTTCTAATGTTTTGTTAGTCAATGTACCAGGAAGGTATTGGTAGCGGCGTGTGGCAGCTTGTGCATGACAAGTCACAACAAAGGGGGACCAGGGCCTACTTAGTCATACTGGTAACCTTTTGTGGACCTCCGAAATGTATGGTGCTACTTTCATAGTACAGAAAGGATAGGCTACCGGTATTCACGAGGATATCTTGTATTTGGCTCAAGGTGCAACGTGTTGCAGGCGGGGCGGGGTGGGGTGGAGGGGGTGGGGGTCGCATTGACCGAACCCTGCGCCGTTCCTCTTGACCAACGTTGTCTGAGCATGCCCACTCGCTCAATGACCGACCGGTGCTTCAACTGCTTTCGATTGTATAGATACAATCCCTGCTATCGAGGTTTATTGTTAATCATGATAATAACACTTCGACCGAAAGAAGTGTGATATTACAAGCAAGAAATCTCGTATTTACCAAGTTAGTGGCAATATTACCAATAAATGTTTCCATGTAAATGGCGATTAATTACTGTTCACAAGATGATTACATTATTGCTTTCTACCAAGAATTGATGAAGATATTTCTTGGTTCTACGAAATATTCGGGATTGTGTTTTTAAAAGGGTTCCACTGATAGCACAGTATCTCTCGCAGTGATTTGTCAGACTGTCAATTCCTCCAGTTCGGTATCAATTCCATAACCCACAGTTTGCTTTGGACACCATGAATGGGCCAAACGTAGCAAGAGGCGACTTGAAATCCGCTCCGGCCGGAGTTTTTAGGTCGTTTTAAATGCTCACTGTGATACAGTCATGACAGTAGTGAAAAGTAATGCAGCTCCAATAAATTTACTCCTTAAATAATCTAATTTGATTACATCTTCTAGGTTTAAAAGAGGCTTCCTTTGTCCAGGCGGCGACTGCTTCCGGGATTGTCCACCAGGTTTCGCGGTGGTGCAGTACGGGGAAGCTCTCCACGTGTGGCTGTGACACGAAGATAAACTTCAAACATAAAGAGAAACAGTTCAAATGGAAAGGATGTAATCACAACATCGCATATGGAGTGCACTTCGCCAAAAGGTTCCTGAATCGGAAGGATCTCTCAAGAGACATCCACTTTTACACGAGTCAGCACAATTACAAAGCAGGTATTCTGGTAAGGTGGTTTTTATGTCATCTTGCAGATTTTTCTGAATTACAATATGAAACTGATCTGATGTAATGTAAATTCCAATTCAAAAAATTTTTGTTGCATGGGATGCAAGTCAGCAAAATGTACCAGAATGAAATGTCTTCCGACGTCTTTGGTTAGATCTATTGTTTGTTATAGAATATCCCATTATCCACCATTGTCAAATTCTCGTTACGATTTTTATCATAAGTGTGATCTAGTAGTAATGCATTCGACCGATTGGTTCGATCGATTTGTGATAATGCATTGTCTCATGATGTAAACCTCAACCGAGTTGAAAATATTATCACACAATATCGTTTTACATTACATCATTTGCCTCTTATCTCACAGTTAGAAGAATTCAGGCCTAGCTCAATACACGATATGTATGTTGTCTTTAAATAAATCCCGCTCATAACATCTACCTCCACGAAACTGATTTCATGTCGGTCGATTAGCCTAGGCGGGCAAAGTTAAATAAATGTAATGCAACTGTAAGTGTTTTTTGAGTGAGAAATAGAGGCCTGCACAGTACTGTGTCGTCATCGCTGCTTGACGATATCCAACACTCTATGTATTGTAGGCTGTATCTCAACACCTTGTAAGGCACTGCAAGTGTCACGGGATGTCCGGCGGCTGCGAGGTGAAGACGTGCTGGCTGGCGGCGCCGAGTCAACGGGACATTGGTGACAGGCTTAAAGGAAAGTACCGGCAGGCCGTCAAGGTACAGGTGTGTTGTCTTCATTCGATATATATATCCTCTGGTATATTCCTTACTTCCGTAATTACTTATATCTTTTTGTTTCACATCACGATCAGGCTCCTTCGCATCTCTTAACATAGGAATAGCTCCGCCTGGTGATGCCTTGTCGATGGTGCACCATTCTAAACGATCGAATAGCATTCCGCGACGTTACTATTTATAGCTCACAAGGTCATTTGAATTAGATATTCATGACGTTTTAGTCACGTGACAGTCGGACATCGACACTTATTTCTACGCATTTGAGCTTATTTCAAAGTCAATTATCGTTGACTCTGCATTGTTTTTAGCATGAATGATACCATAAAGTCAGAGAGAGAAATATTCAGAACAATTATGTAGTATTTCCAACACTCGGACATGTGCCAGATTGAATATAACTGCCCTAGTTAGAAAGCCTGAATCCATTACGAAACCGCATGTTTGTCCGACATTGCCTGTAATTCAGCGATGGGGAAATAGAGGGCAGCAGCTGCAGTGACGTCATCTTCGCGGAATGCTATTGCATTTGTTTGAAAGGTTATTTTGGATCTTGTATATTTCAAAACGCGAAGGTTTATACTTGGTACTTTGAACTTTAACTAATTTTCAATATTGCGTTAGTTATCACATTTTTTTGCATGCTCAAAGTGGTTCTTCCAGAAATTCTTATTGCTATCAATATTTTAGACACTGCGTTCTCTTATTTCCCAAGCTGCATTAAAAGTAGGTTGCTATTTTTTGGATGACAGTCTCCTGAGACTGCAAAGTATGCTGAGTCGAAAATCAGATTAAAGTATCAGCGGCAAAAAACCGAACTTATTACCTTAGAGCCTTCCTTAGTCCGTTGTTCGATTTAGCAATTGTTCAAAATTAGTTTTTTCAGAATTGTGGGATGATTTTTTATCGGGGGAATAGGAGGTGATTTATAAGCTACGATAACCCCGGGAGCCATCATGTTAGGGGGTGGGGATGGAATAAAGTGATAGTTTGACTTTACGCCTGCGCTTTTTTTTCAGGTATCCAACACCAATACAGCAAGCGGACGATTCGAACCCGTGACCTCTGGTACTATGACAACAAGGCACAAACAAAAACTATTCAAATCGAACTTGGTATATTTTGAGAACTCGCCAAGCTTTTGTGATTCTGATTCAAAGATTGACCACCCTGGTACCCAAGGTAGACTATGCAATAGAACAAGCACAGGGCAAGATAGTTGTTTGAGTATGTGCTGTGGACGAGGCTATGACACATTTTTACAGACGACCGTCAACAGGTGTCAATGCAAATTTAACTGGTGCTGTCACGTGACTTGTAAGTTGTGTACTAACAGGGAATGGAAAACCAAATGTAAATAGCTTTCAGTAATGGCGTTTGAGATTTAGCAAAAAAACCAAAAAGAGAGATTACGAAGAAACCATTGCACCCGGACATTCAATCTTTGGACAATCCAAACTTTTACACCAGTACTGTACCAGAGAAAAAATATTTTCTTGAGATTTTGTGTACAGCGATTCCCTAAAAAGAATTTTCAACTTCAGTCTTTGCCAATGAGAAAATACGAAAACATGACATGTTATGTTGATACGGTTTTCAATTAAGCCAGAAACTGTAAACTGTAAACTCTATAAACACAGCCGAATAAATAGTTATTGTAACACCATGAATAAATAACCACTGCGTAAAGTGTGCCATATTTCGATATTTCTATGTAAGTCTTCTAAGACACTGCTAGGTGTCTGTGTTTGTCGTTGCTTGATTTGGTTGCAGGTGGCGCGGATTATGTCATATTTGATGAAATAACATTATTTTCTTTGATAGAAAAACATTTGGTGAAGGAATCAATGACGAAGGTCTTTCAAAATTCCATTTTATTTTAGTAAAAATAGATAATCATCTGCAAATGTGTAGTGAGGTTTATGACTTAGCAAAGGGTGTGGATATCGAAAGCGACATCTACATAAAATTGCCAGAGTCAACAAAGGACGTCTCGTTATCTAGAACCTTGGCTGCTTATGATATAAATAGATTGCAATCGAGTCATCGTAACCAGTCAAGACTGGCGGGAGCCGGCGAGGGTGAATGGAAGGATCTTGTAGTTGATGTCAGTGTTAGTTGCGAGAGGATAATCACAAGCTACCAACAAGCAATTCACAGCATGTCGCCATCTGTACTGTATTTCACAAACTTGATTCCAACATTACGGAGGTCCAAGATGCTTAACTCGTGCTTATAGGTTTATTTCTTCGTTTCGTCTTTTTGGTCGCATCTATACATGCCTGTGAAGGTTATTTCTATTTTAGTTCAATTTAGGAGAAGAGGTCCCGTAGAACGACCAGGCGAAATCGTAGAAAGAAGTCCTGAATGACTATTGTGTTCGATGAGGATTTCCCCTTTTCAACCTCAAGATATTTTTTTCTCGTAGTATTGCATCCTTTAAAACTGGAAATGAGATATAGCGAATAGTAAGATCATACGAGGGACAACAATTCCACCCAGAGGCGTTTCCAAAAATGAACTTATAAAGTCCTACTTGTCTAGAACTCAAAATATATGGTCGTTATTGTCGTCGATGCTACGTTTTCCGAACCGGCCGCCAGACCAACCATAATCCATATCCTTTTGTCGTTTTGCTGGAACATGTTGGTCTCCTGCCGCTGCAACGAGGGCTAAAATGTCACCAAAGTCATCAGTGCCTTTTCCTTTCATTGCACTATAGGCTTTTTCGATTTGTTGTGGTGTGATGCTTAAATGTTTCGTTTTGGATGATGACCACTGGGAGGCGCTGTCGTCGTTTTGAGATCGTCTGTGTGGCGCTGCAGATGCGAAGGTGACCACGACTAGGGCCACGACGATCACTATCGCATGATTCATTTTGTCGGTGTTTTCGGATCTGAAACGAGACAAATTTAGAAAGCCTATATTACATGTTTATTCAAGTATTCGATAGGCCGATCTTTCTGCGTCATATTGTTCATGTGGTATGCCATTATAAGGAAACAATGGCAAAGATTTTCAAACTCAAAACCGTGACATCAGCAATGCATTCCTCGACAAGCTGCAATGCTACGAGTTGAAAAAAGGCGACAACGCAAATTGAGCGGTTTATTGCAACTGAGTGCGGTTCATCAAAACGGACTGCAACTTATAGGACCTGGCTGCAACTTGGGGTCGCACACTACACGCTCTATTGCAACTCTAGTAGAAGCAAGAAGTGAGTGAATCGCCAAGTGTGCAGCGGGCATTGAGAGAGGGGGGGGGGGAGGGGGAGGGGGCTATACCCTAGACATGCATTCATTAACCCCACTAATGAACACTTTGGGGCATTGAATCAGGTGCGAATCAGAACCAAGAAACGAGTTATGACACCACTTTGATTTTAAGTTCATATCAACATTTTGACGTGTTGCATTCACTTTTGGTCACCCTGTACCTAACTGGGCGAGTCACGTCGGTTTTTAACGATGTGACAAACTAGTTATTAATTAAAGTGCAGTTAGTCGGAAAAAACTATTCACGAATAACATTACGCCTGTGGCAAGCACTCTGTCGCACCTGTCGCTGTTCCTTTTAGAACAAAACCCGAGCAAGATATCACCATGTCGATAATCTTAACTTAAACGTAAACCATGCCGCCTTCCGGCGATCGCATCTTAAAATAAGTTACACAACTAGCCAATAATCCATTTTTTGATTGCTACTTTTTACATTCCGTTACATACATTATCTCTCTACATTTTAAATATATCTTGTAATTGGTTTCGTCAGAGAACATACACATGTCTTCTTCCGTTAATTAAAATACGTACAAGCAAAAAGAAAAAAAAATACTCGTGTGAAACAAGTCAGGTTGAATTCTGATTAATGTGATGTGTAAAAAAAGAAACGCTCACCGTGAGAGAGTAAAGTCAACGGCGCCAATCGCAAAATTACAACATGGTAGTACATTGTTCAAAGTTGAATAACATTTTGCAAAAATGCAATATTTCCATACGCAGTTTCTGGTGACGAAAACTAAAAAAAGATGGGATCTTGTCTTGTGAAATCCACGTTGGCATAGACCCAGCCATTCATCTACAACGAGGTATTCAGAAAGATATGTATTTTTTTAAAGGAAACTGCAAATGACCAACAGAGTAAGACTGCGTAATTAAGTGAGCAAATTTGGCACTATGCATTAAAGCCTAAATTGTTTAATCAGTGACATGATGCTTCTTAAGTAAGCATGTGGACGGGTGCACCTACACAAATTAATGATGCAGTTGAAGATGATGACTTGATTTGTAATGCAAGTAAGATACAAGGTGCTTGAGCTCTTTCGCTTTTTGTTTGCAAATAGCATTTATGACATGACAATTAAAATTGTATTCTTTGAATTCTTAAGAATAACTTCTAATATTGTGCTGGCAAAGGCAGCTGGCTTGGGATATCTTTGGCACAACTTTCGCTTGGGTCATGCAACCATACAACTTGTCTTCCTTGTCGCGACAGGGTTGGATTCCACAATTTGTTATGAACTGAATGGACTCACAATTAGAGTTGGAGACATTGTTGCATAGTATGACAACGGAAATGGAAACAGTTGACATGTTTCTCATGGCAGAAAGCAAGCAATAACGGAAAGAGATTTTAGGTGTGTGTAATGCAATACGTACTATGAAAAAAGGCGTATTTCTGTGCCATGAATGCGAAACCGCATCGGGCTTGAAATACCCTACTCATCCCGAGAAGAACTTCTAAGGGATACCACTAATAGCCCATTAGGGTGCTGCAAAGTTCTACAAGGAACAAAAGGAAAAGGTCAACCTGGCTTATTCTCACGCGACAATCACAACAGCTTGCTGCGTGTTGACAAATTATTTGATTATTAGGTTATCATGTGGCTTGAACGGTTAAGTGGTCGCGAACATGGATGAGTAAATCATGCACGGAATACGTTCCTTAGTAGATTCCTCGATGCGTGCTTCACTAAGTATCGTCCTTCAAAACCATCTATCCACCAGTGGGCTAAGTGATATCATAGAAATGAACAAGCCTCGCCCGATCGATTTAAGTTAAGCTGGAATGCATGATAGCAGGAACTCACCCATGATATGTTTAAAGGAAATATAGACCATGAGGTTCAGGATGGAACTCAGCGAGAATTACACAACAAGGTAAAATATGCAAATGTCGGGCGGCATGATTTTGACATAATTCTGATAATGTTTCCTTGACATTCGGACAACATTCTTACAAGGTTATTGGTCGGCTCGACATTGTGAATGATGCCAAATGATGGAAATAATGGGTACATATATTTAAACAATGTTTCGAGAAATTGAAAGGAAGGAATGAAATATTTCGTGAAATATCTCGTGTTGCACGTTGTTCTATACAGTTGCCACACACTCTGCCTTGAGGTGTGTCGTGCCGGTGGGGATAAGATCGTGGAATTTAATAACCTCGCTTCGATTTTTTATTTTCAAATGCATACAGATGAGTCTATCAGAGAGGATTTTTTATTAAAAAACATGTTCATAACATATGCAACCTTTCAAGACATCGTGACATAACGTAGCGGACTCTTGTGCAGTTGCTGGAGGAGACTTTGAACCTCACTGTTTTGACTTCTTCGAATTTCAATTGCAAAGTAGCATAATAACCACTCTTCCAATGATCAGGAACCTTGCCTAAATATAGTGTCAGTTGCATTGCGCTTCGGAAATATAAAATCGAGGTCGATTATGATATGAATATGCCACTAATTTGCGCCAACTACTGATTTCGTCATCATGTCAACAATGCAGCCTAATATACTCAATGTAGCTTCTAATGATACACCTGGTCAAAACCTAATCACAACCAAGTAAAGCTAATGAGAGCGTTTTTGCGAGACATGGCGTTTCTTTTCTATCAGTCTCAGGCGAGTAATAATAGGTTTTAGAGAGCATTTCCTGAAGCTGGTCGAAAGCCGGCGGGCGATGCATTTACTGCCCGTTAAGGCGAATGAAAGCAGAGAACGTCTTCTCTCGGGAGCCTCCGCATGCTTTTGCGTCCTCGCACCAAAATCAAATCGGTGCCGCTATCGTAATTGAAGACAGACTCTGACAAAAAGGCAACGATTAAGAGAAAACAAGCCCAAAGCAGGCAGATGGTACTAGTCACGCGGACGTGATCCTTGGTGCGGGTAACTGTGAACCCGGGAACACCGATACGCATCCTTCTTATACTCATGTTGCTTCCCCTCGAAAAAAATGCTTGTGAATTGAGCTTCGTGAGGCCACTGAGTTTGTGACTGAATCAGTTACAACTGCACCAGATCCTGAATCGATTTCTGGCGTGATCCGCCATTTCCAATAAGCTGCACGTGTGGCCAGATGGTTGAGTCTGGTTGTTCAGTCTCATGGAAAATGATCGACTGACCTCGGCTGTTTTGCTTTCAGGTTGTGTGCTTCTCAAGGGTTCAGTCTTTCTGGACATACTGAAGTAGTTAATTCCGAAATGATTCTTGATGTTGGAAGTCTTAGTGCCTTTCTAGATACGGAGATGACCAAGTAAATATTCCTAGTAATTCCAAAATCATCCCGATCACCAACACTTGATAGGTCTGTTTTTTGGCACACTTTTTTACACAAAAAGTAGGACTTTTAGAGGCTATATGATGGCTCAGTGCTTTAGGCATTTCACGAAAAATATCCCAATCATTCTTGTCTGAAAAAAGTTCTGTTTTTAATCATCATCATCATCATCGATTATCATCATCATCATCATCATCATCATCATCATCATCATCATCATCATCATCATCATCATCATCATCATCATCATCATATCGCTTCTGCGATTTTGCCGTTGTGGTTGAGGTTAATGGCATGCTTCATAAATTGTTGCGGCCATAAGCGTGATAGTAAAGAGCCAAATAGAGGGGGGGGGGAGAGATTTATTTAAACGTTATTTCCTGTTTCATAGTAGTTGTTTAATGTAGCAAAGATCCACGCATTACTTGAGGGCTCGTGCTGATGGTGTTATAGTGAAACTTAACTGGGCATGATTTTCAAGTTAGGCCAGAAAAAGGACATTTCCAATGAACCGTAGAGGATGTAACTCGGAAACTACATACAATGTAGCCTGGTTGGTGACTAATTGGCCTACCGGTTTATTGAAACCCAAACCTCCTTCTTGTCCTGTTGTTGAAAGGTGATATACTCGAGAAGGAAGTTACCCAGATATCTAAAGGAAGTTCTCATAATGAGAGTCGCAGGTTCTGAAATGGCATGCTCGTATATACTTACCATGGGTTTTCAATATATTCCGGTTTTTGACATTTTAAACCCTTGTGGAAAGGGGCGCCCTTTAGACATGACGCGGCGGTGTGGATTGCGTATCTCTTAGTCAGAACATCGCCAGCATCAGATTCCAGGAGTCAGGTTATATTGGATCATGCAGCCGCTTAACCCAGGTCAAGCATTCTGCTTAGATTTTTGTAAGATTCTTTGTTAAGATCTTCTTCAGTTTCATGTTCATACTCGACTCAATTTCTGTCCGACTCGTGTTCATCCGACCGTCAGCTCATTATTTGACTGGTGATGTTAATTCATTTGACTCGTTAGCTTTAAATCGTGAGCATTTTCGTGAATGGGTCAATTTAAAATTGATTTAAAATCACAATTTGAATAGATGTTTGGTTTGGTTATTTCTCTGACGTAACGTAATCAATTATGGGCGTTGAATTTGGCTGTGCTGCTGACCAGTTTTGGGAACAGAACACAACCACGCCAGCAAGGTACATGTTCCATGGTCGAAGCGTTGGTTCAAAATTGGTAAGTTCAGCCAGATTCCTCCACAAAATATTTCTCCACAAGTTTTGCGACTATTGTTTGATACTATGTTCAATCTTATCTTATCTTGTAATTTTCATTCCTTTCAGATATCAGACATGTTGCTCAACCACCGCTGCCAAACCGGTTTCACAAGATACGACGTGAAAACCATCAGGGTGAGTTATTTTTCTTAGTCGAAAGAACCATCTCAACACTTACTTGATCGCACATACATGTATTCTATTATGAAACGTTTTATCTCTGCAGCAGTGGCGGATCTAGAAATTTGGGAAAGAAGCGTGGAGGGGGGGGGGGGGGGGGGCGCTGCCCCACCAATGAGAACTTATGATAGAACCGAAGGTGCAATCCTGAAAACGAGGGGGTAGTTGTAAAAATCTTTACTTCTTGGGGAGAGGTGCCCTGAAAATTAATGTCTCTGACAAAAAGGGATGACTGATGCGGGACCCTTAAATCCGTTGCTGCTGTTCTGAATATTTCCACACTCGGCTCAGCTGACCTTTGAAACGAGGACACTGTTAGCCCATACCCTATCTATGGTACTATACGGTTCTGTCAGCAAGGAAATGAGACGATCGGTCATGTCTGCCATGTTTTATGAAGTCACACGCCACATGCTTGGCGCAATGTGTCACGTGCTCACGATACATTCGAAAACACACGAACAAAATTACACGTAGCTCTGGTTGAGAAAAGTGTTTGGTTGGCGACACTTGCAGGCCACATATGGATATGTGACCTTGTTGCGTGTAACTATAACACTCAACACCTATGTTCACACGCATAGGACAAACACCATATTGGGTCGAGGTTCTACTCTCATATTTCCTTTCTAATCTACACCGGGATATAAAACCCTGAGGCACGTTTTATTCAATTAGAAGGTTATCAAGAGTTTAATTGGTGATTCTGCATCTAAATCTTACTTCAATAGCAATGCAATCAAAACTCTGTGAACCTAAGATCATCGCGGCTTGATGAGCTTTGAGACGTGATGCCAACCTAAATATTGATGCTGCATTTCAACAGAAACTTTAGCCGGAGGTAATGGAATTTACCTCTGCATTTACCAGTACACTCTTTCATTCAATGTTTCAAATAACTGCAGTGAACAGAATTGATTGGTTCATTAGTAAGTACATTCCAATAGTGGAAGTGCACGGCTTACTGTAAACCACCAAATATTCACGCTTCTTTTTTCGTGATGATCATGCTTACGATTTTCATTTTGACAGGCTATAAACTTTCCCGCACCAGTTCACGCACGAGCTAAAAATAATGGATGATACGTTTTTCAGCTATCTAAGAGTTTAAACAAAATTGGAAAAACGTCGAACTCTTTCAGAAAAATAGTTTACTAGTGAAACGGGAGAAAAACAAACAAATTGTAAAAGTAAAAGCAAATCCTTTAATAAGTAAAATTCAGACAGCAGCATTGAGAGATGATCACTTTAAGAGATTTTCATTTTAGTAGCACCGTAGTGCCTGAGCAGAAAGTTGCTTTGATATTCCATTAAGGAATTTAAGGGCATGAAACATGCCCGACGGCATTCCCGCACACAGTCGGATTGTTTTGCAAATAGATTACGTTTTTCCTGCAGCAAAATGCACAAGAGAATCAGCTAATCTGTAAGCAATGTAATGTGATTATCCTCGTCGTGTTATAACTATCAAATTCGATTACTTTTAAAATTCTACCCCTTGACCAGCTAAATCTACAGTCACATTGGTTGAGGTTTAACCACCACAGCTGTACAAGTAGGGTGTTGTCTCACTTTTAACCAATACTAAACTTTTCAATGACTATACAACATGTAACAAGCTACCCGCTCACGATGGACAAAATGACGATGACAAGGACGGTCGAAATCACTGTCGCGTCAAAAACAACACTGGGGTGACCATTGGTAACGTATTCGTCATCACTAATTGACCTGTCAGTGTGGAAAGTAGTTAGACAAATATCACTGCTTTACAGACCATCTTGTGGATTCTCATGGTCACGAAACGAGCGAGAGAATTGGCCCCTGGTATGATACATAATTATAACATATCGTGGTAGGCCCTTGATTGTGGGACCTAGTTGTTATGCTAATAGACCACGTGTCAAGAAGGTCGTGGTCACCACTGATATGGCTCTTGACATAGACACTGCGTCTGCAGAGGTACTACTACTAGGCTACCCTCACTTATATAAGTATCTATTGAAACACTTGGCCAATCAAACGCAAGATTTCATTCCTCTTCGCCTGTCCCTAGACTTGGACAGAAGCTCAAGCTGCTCCCTCGAGTTTCAATTCGACTCGTCGGGACCGCGAAATGACAATTTGAAGAAATTCTTGTCACTCTTTTTATATCGAACAAAATAAACAACAAACACGCCAAATCATATTAAGAGTCACTTGGGACTTCAAAGTGTTGACTTCAGCATGTTTAGATAATCAGTACATGCGCTGAAAGCCATTCTTTGAGAAGGCATGGCTGTGAATAAATTCAAGTTCCGCTGGGCAGGCGTGGCTCAAAAAATGTTGTCTTCATATAAGTGCCAACACGACTGTCCAATAAAGCGTGAGCACCGGCTGGGTTAGCGAATATTTTGTGTCTTTGCTATGCAACAGACAGACGGCTCATAGCTGAGAAGCACACCAACCCGTGTCCCGTGTGCTGTATCATGCCGGGTTCGGTTGTTTTAAACAAGGTTTGCCCCGAATGTTGGCGTAACCTGGCGTTAAGTCCAAGGGCTTAACTGAACGCGATAACGCGATGTTAGGTTCACGCTAACGTTTAGTAAAACATTTGTTTTGAACAAACAAGCCCAGGGCTCAATTGAAGATTCCCTGACAAATTCCCCCCAAAAGGGTCATCAGTGCCAGACTGTTCTGTGGCTGACCCTAACCAAAACCCCTCCTCTCATTGATTGAAGAATTAGCCAGGGATTATCAACAATCTAGCCTAATCTAGCCTAATATAACCTAATCCAGCGTTCATCATCCCACTAACAGTGTGTAGAATAAAATACATATTCACACATGTACTGGTGGGAGTCTTGGTCCTGTTGCACGATTGAATTGATGTCTCTTCGTAACTGCTCGAGTCGTTGGAAACTTCTATTACACGTGACGTATTGTTAGGGCTCCATCGACTGTTCAATGCCTGAGCTGAGAAAATTGCGAATAGACAATTCTAGGGACGCGGTTTACGACAATGCCTCAGAAAACTTGTTTTCACGAACAGATTTTACATGAAGATTTTCTTTACATGTATATAACTGTATACTTCAGGGTAGAACTGTAATAAAAAAGTAAACAAGTTAAGTAATTTAACAATCATTTATTGAATTCTTTAAGCACTTGTGGCTTGTGCCTGAGCGGATACTGTATGAACTTTTCGTGGTTATTATATGAAGGTCCTTCTTTGTCCATTGCACCGGATCCTAATATTTCGTTCCATTTCAGTTTTGCTGTTTTTTATGATCGCGTTACTTGCAAGTCGCTATAACTATCTTTGTACGGTACAACATTCCAACATAGTCAATTGTTTCCTTCCGAATTGACGCTAGTTGGTAGCTAACAGACAGAGTTCTACAATGGTGGTGGAGGAGGGGGTGCTGGTACGGGCGGACCAGGCGGTGGAGGTGGCGGTGGCGCGGGAGCAGCTGGTGGCCCAGGTGGCGCTGGCGGTGCGGCTACTGGCCCGGCTGGACCTTTTCCTTTGACTACAGAGTGCCTTCGTTGCACGTTTGCCTCGGTGTAGCTTTTTTCGTCCCCCCAATCGTCGAAAACAGAGCCACGGGACCTCCGTGAACTTGGGCGAATGAACATGTCATCATCGGAGTCGCTTGGCCCGGCGTTCAAAAGTTTTTTTTCTTCACCAGTGTCCTCTTCTGGTGGCCATTTCCCGAATGATCCGAAGAGCCATCCAGGGGCGTCCCCACTCGCCTCTCCGAATTCGAAAGCCTGGGTTATGGATGTTTGCAGAAAGCGCATGCAGATTATCAGCAATATTTGCACACAAAATATGCCAATAAAAATTGCACCGCAGTTCACAAGCAGAGTCCGAAAGTAGTCGGATAAGGCCTCTTGACATCCCTTCATGAACAGAGTAAGAGACCCCTTTACTTTGAAGTCGTAGTTATAGTGGGCGTCGTTGTGGTGCACGTGATGATGTATACACGGACGATCCGATGATGGGTTACAGCAACTGAACGGAGCATCGTCGTTGTAGTATTCACCCTGCACCATTTTTGATCGGATGATTTCGGACGAATTACTGAGGTATTTGTCGTGAATCCAGGAAACCTTGAACCAATCGTCATACGATTTCATCCCACAGCAAGAGTACCCCATCTGCAAACCGTCCACTTGTTGTTTCAGCTCGTCTTCGTATTTGTATTTTCTCATTGCCTCACCGATTCCGATTCCAAATGAACTATGGATGTGAGCTATTTGAGCAAATGTCAGCAGAGACGAGGCGAAGACACATACGGAAAGGAAAATTGCAACGGCGATGTATGGGAGAAGCATACCTTTGACTTTTGTTCGTTGTTTTAAATCTTGACACCAGTTCGAACAGGCGATTCCGAAAACTGCGACGAGAAAGGACAGCAAACCAATTGCGACGAGTACCCATGGTAGGATGTCATTGTTGTAATCACCAATAAGGTTAAGCTTCTCTTCGATTGAAAGTTTGATGTAAGCTCCGCATCCCATCATTGCGCAAGCCAGCAGAACAGCGATCCCGTTCAAAACCGTGATGGCGGTCATCAGGTTCAGGCGACCCTTTTCCGAAATGTTGAGCTCAAGACATGGCCCCGGCATGACGATGACTTACTTTGATGTACGAGTGCTACAAAATGTATCTACTCTGTCCCACTATGTTTACTTTTCATCTCAAGCGTTGTTATCTTGGGTTTTTAAGATCGAAATCATGAAGTACGGCGAAATGAAATCATCATCCATCTTGTTCGCTACATGCACTGGTCGCAAAGCGTCACACTGTTGAAAGACGTCGTCGCGTCATTGATGACGTCAGTGCTTCGTCGACGACGTTCAGACGTCATTATTTTGGAATTGGCTATGACGTCAGTCGATTTGGTATTACGTCCTTGGTGACATTGCTCGCAAAACGCGTAAAAACAGAACGCCCTCGAAAAATTGCAATTTCAACTGACACAATTATATTTAGGTAATACTGGCGCCTGACTTGAGTCACAGATCAAAGACCTACAATACCGTAATGTCATTGATTTTGATCAGCATCACGTACGTTGTTAGTCAAGAATTGAATCAACTCACCGGCATGTCAAACAGAGTTTATTCTCATCCGGGTTTAATATCCGTTGTCTCTTATAATCCTAAACAGACGCATGGGGTTTGAATGAGGAGAGTAAGAATCAGTCACACGGTTTTCACAAGCGCTGCTTTCTGGGTGGTATTGATTTGTTTTCAATCCTTATTTTCATTTATTTTCCAATAAGATCTTGTTAATATGACGTAGTTTCCGCGTTTTGTGAGAAATTTAAAGCTGAATTAAAATGCTTTCAAATACGGCGGCTGAATGTAAATCTTAGACGGTGCATAAATAATTAATGGTGTCCACCAATTCCGGTCTATTTTAAAAGTAATAATCTCTGTTATCTTTCCAGTACATTAGCTCTCATATCACACTAGCATTTACGCTGATGTGACGTTCTCTTTTGTAATAAAATATTTCGGTAATATGATATTTATTTACAAGCAGGTTTTCACATACTATGTTAATATTATTGGACATAATAGATCTGCTGCCATTTATTGCCATATTGGCGCAAATCCTCACAACTTCATTTTCGCTTTTGGCGACTGTGCGTATAAAACTAAAAGTCCGGCAGTACACTTGGTAGTCTACAGGATTGTCATTACAGATCATAGGTATTAGATTACAATGGGTTCGGTATAAAATTTAAAAAAGCTTTCTGATACATTTCCGCCATGCAGTCACAATTCTATTAAAATATATATTTGAGAAATCCCACAAGACATGTCATGCTTATTGCATATGTCTTAAATAGCCGATATTTAACTTTGAAATGACAATAACCGAACATATGGATATAACACTAAGTTAGTCGTAAACTCAAACATTACTGTTGCCATGGGGGAGACCAGAACCAGCATACCATAGAACCCAATATTAAAGTATCTGTGAGCATTAATCTCGGCGAACACAGATATTCCTGTGTAAACAAGGAACTCTGTAAGGCCCATCATACTTCACTCGCATATCACTTCTATTCTTCTCTTCGCATGCAGTCACGGCCGTTACAAAAATGATCACTCTGATATCAAGGTGGTACTTCATTTAGCAGTGCATGAAATATCGAAAGTAGAAATTCTGATAGGAGACCATAATGTTGTGATTCAAAGATTACGGATGACATTTTAACATATTCTAGTTGTATCTGCGTAACAATTAGTTTGATCAATCACCAACAACACCCAATTAAATATGTGGAGCCTCGTGGCTACCACGGAAAGGGGTCCGGGTTCGATCCCGGGGAGAACCCAAGATTGTATTTCTGGATGAACCGGCATGGCTTTCAAGGAAATAATTTTTTTGGCTCTTCACAACACGTACAACGTATGCCATATATTCGAGAGTCTGCCGGATGAGACTATAGGCCCTTGTACATGAGTGTCTATGCCAGGGCAAGATCGCACATAGGTGGACAGTAGCCTGTAGTTGACTCCATACCTCCGGCAAAAAAACAAATTAGGTTACGACGCTCGCAATACTATGATGATTTGTTAGGCTGCAGAGGTGGCGAAAAGTATAAGTGTGTCTTGGACAAAAACTCATGACTTTTATGACATCACAAATACCAGAAACTACATGTTTTCATTTCAGCATAATGTGGCAAAAATTGGCCAAATCAGTGATTAACATTATGGGTGTTATTCGAAATCAAAAGTTCATGTTCTTTTTTGTGTCACCTAGTACGTTACAAATTACTAACTCCATGTACTGTTTTTTTACCAAGAAGCCGATATCAAGTATCTGACCATAATAAGAGTTTTTACCTCGAAGCTGATAAGGGTGCGAAGGCAGGTGTAGGGTCTGTCGTTCCTTTTTTTCTCACTTGCCACGTAGTTCATTGGGGGAATCTTTGGCAACTACTTGGTGGCTGAAGGCTATCTCAGAAGTTCATGTCCACCGCCTAGCGAAAGCAACTGGACCGATTTCTAGGATGATCACATTTGAGTTACCAGTATACCGTGGTTACGAAATAACTTATATTTTATGTATCCGTGCGCCTTGACGTAGTGCATTGAACTTTGAGATATCCATACCATGCGTTTAAAAAAAAAAAACTTTTGGGAAAATGCTCGGGGTATTTCTTCTTTTTGATGTATGGCTGATTTCAGTTTGAAATAAACAATCGTGAGAAATTCAAGATTGTGACTATATCAAGAGTAACATTATGCGTTTTTGAGCACGTACTTACAAAGCTAGTATTTAAGAAAATATATATTTATGTTTCTTTACAATATGAAAAAGGGTTTCTGGAAACGGACAGACTAAGGTCAGAGTGAACTCTTTCATGAATTGATAATTGTGTAAACCTGATGATTTTGCACATTATGCGAATGATATCGATTCAAAACAATCGCTTGTTGGAAACACCGAAATAAAGTTATTGTTCTCAGATCCGCCAAAATAAAGATCC
This sequence comes from Lineus longissimus, assembly GCF_910592395.1. Taxonomy (NCBI): domain Eukaryota; kingdom Metazoa; phylum Nemertea; class Pilidiophora; order Heteronemertea; family Lineidae; genus Lineus; species Lineus longissimus. The sequence goes on from NC_088322.1 coordinate 10,991,798, forward strand.
TGAACATTTCGTGAATCTCAAAGATATGCTTTGAAAGTATTTAGACATACAGTACAGTAAGCCAAGACAATTGCGGTTTAAAGGACTGTTCTCAGTCAGATCGCAGGAGACACTTCTTGCAGTCGAATACAAAGTGTATGATGTTTCGATGTGACAAGCACTGACAGCTGCCACCCGTAGTTAGAACTGAGGGTTGTCAGATTGGCGCAATATAAACAACCGCTCCAGCACATCTGAGGTCTGGGTGCAAAATGAACAGGAATCGAACCTGGGACATGTGTATACCTGTGTGATGGAGAGAGTGAATCCCCTACGAAAGCGTAGATTTCATAGGGTGTTCTGTTTTCGCCTACCGCTTCTACACAAATCACTAAGTTAATCTTTCAATGATCCAATGATGAACAAAATTTGAGTTCATGATCTTACGATAAGTGTCTAGATAACTTCAAATACGACCTGATACCCCCATGAAAGCTGTCTCGAGGGGAACGACGTTGTCGAGAATTAACTCTCCGATAAGACAGTTGAAGAAGAATGGGAATTTAGTCCTAGGCGCGCGGGCTTTCGTTACAGACAATTGTGACCCGTTCTAGCAAAACCAGTCGCATGTGGCACATAAGATGAGCCTAGATGACACCAGGAGATAATAGAAGAAATTGATGACGTCAGATTTCACAAAAGGCAGACAATAGTGAAATGAACAAACAGTCTGTCTCAACCTGCCTAGCTCAGAGCGACATGCGACTGGTTTTGCTGGAATGGATCACAATTAATAGTCAATGTATTTTCGAAAATTCACTATCTGTTTTACAAGGCTTATGCTGTTGATTGTTCTCGAGATAAAGCGCACCGCCAAGTAGACGAATCAACATAGAGGTTACCCTCCATTGACGAGACTTCCACTCCACCCCCTCGGTCTTCAACTTCAAGACGGTCATAATTAGTGACAACTCTATTCCAACTGAACTGACGAAAGTTTTTTTCAATTGATAAACTACGTACACCTGCACAATGATATTTCAAATTCCGGATCGGACCTGTGCATAGGCGGAAATAAATAAATTCGGTTTCAGAGTTTTTGAGATGGCCGTCTCATGCACGCACATGTCCAATTTAGAAAACATTATTGCGAAGATGCAGGCGGAATATCGATGTAAAAACGTCCGTCAGTTAGATTAAATCAAGTATATAACTCGGTAACTGTAGAAGTATCGATGTAAAAACGTCCGTCAGTTAGATTAAATCAAGTATATAACTCCGTAACTGTATTTCAAATTCGGAGATGAAGTCGGAAGGGTGCGCATTTTCTTCCATGACGCATTACCTGCCGTCGTATTATACATTGTATTTACGTGGCGATAACGATCTGATCTGCTTGGGAATACTTACAATACGTGAGAAAAGTTTCAAATTAAAAAAACGCAACTTTGAAATTGTATCTCATGAAATAATAGCTATCCGATAGAAGCATTTTCATTTTGATACAATGCTTGTTCGTAATTCGAAGATCAACTATTCAGAACAGAAGTTAGAACTTTTCAAGAATACCAATGAAGTCTAAACAAAAAGAGCGAAATTAAATGTTAACGGATACAAATAAACACATTTAAACATTGAAAAGCTGTCTGAAATTCTTCAGATCAATGATGGACCATGCGGTGGAACACCGATTTGTATCAGCCGTTGATGATAAACAGTGCTGTAAGTGGTTTTAGTAATGATCAATAATAGTGTATTAAATAAATTGATTATTGGAAATTTTAGATTTTGGAGAACGAGATCACTCCAACCATTCTTGAATTTCAAGACCTCTTTTAATGAAATGTCTTCTTTTTTATACACGATTATTGCTAATGAATACAATATGAAATGGTTGCTCGGGTCGAAAAATCCTGTTAGGACTCTTATGATATTTTTGATGAAAGTCGTATACAGGTTGTACACAATGAACATGCACGTTCTCCTATTACAACAGTCGTGTTGGCAAGGGCTGAACTAAAGAATCTTAGAAAGAATGAACATGATCATGTAGACGAAAGTTGATATTAAGATCGTAGTTATGAATCTTATCATAACTTTACCTGGATTTTCCACCGCGGTGTACACAAAAAAGACACGCAGGAAAAGTTTTACATACAACTATCGAAGGTATTTTCTTTTTAACACTCAGGACTGCAGTACACAAGTTTCGTTTTATGTGCAAAAAGAGAATCAAGAACTAGAGAGAGAAGCATTTGATAATACACGACACATACCTTTTTACGACTGTTTCTCCAAAGAACAATGTAGGTATCCGACCACGAGGAAAGGAATTCAAAATCTGATCGCAGCCTTATAACTTCCAAATTTGGTCTAGAGCAGCGCACATGGGCGGTGGCAATGACGTCATGAATACTATTTCTAAACCCGTAGCGGAACGTACCGGTAGTTTGATTCCTTAGTAACGCGGCGTTTTGCTCTTAATTGTCAGCTGTGATTAACGTTGAAGTTGTTATGAAGTATCGTCGAGATTTATGCGTGTTGATATCTCATCCGTGCCATTGTTTGTACATTGTCATGTTCCATATCCTCGTGTGTGTAACGCCATTGCCCTCAACAATATCAGGCGAAAGTAAGTTGCAAAACAGGATAGTTGAAGTTACTCGGCAGTGTCGTTGTTACTCCACCCGTACATGTACTGAATACTCGTAGATAATAAGGCCTGGAAGTAACTTTTTGAAAAAACGATCCTCGCCCTTTCCCTCAGTCACAACCTCAGCACCAAACTTTATATTTACTTTGATTATTATCATTATTATTGCAAGGTGTGATATTGGCATGGTACACCACTCCTTATCCTTACTATCCAAAATAGTTAGTAGGCCTTAGTTTTAGTTCTTTTTCCAACTGCAACAGCTGCGTCGCTTAATCCCTGTTTTCGTGGACCAGAGGCTATATAGTGTCCGGAGATACTGGTTTCAAAGATTTGATAAAGAAGTGAACAGGTTTAAGGATTGCGATATCAAGAAAACTTAAAAGACTCCGGGCGTTGGCAATGCTAATCTTTCGAAATACGTTTTTCTCTGTTTACTCTGATAAACCGTCTTAGATAATTTTGTTTTGATGCAACATATTGTGTTTTTCATTGCACAGGGAGACAGATTTACGACACGAATCACTGATAAATCTAAAATATGTCATAAAAAGCGGACCTGAGCCAAGACGGTGAGTACATTCCAATATTGTTTCAATCTCCATTATATTGCAAGCTGCGTGCTTATACTCATCACGACTACACCACATACATAGAAATAATGGTTTCTGAGATTTAGTTTTTCAGCCAACGCTCATAAACACTTCGTACAGATTTTTAAGGAATATATATAATACTTTTCATTGATATCTCTTTCGTGGTTTTTGATTTCCCTGGAAGACTTCTTGGGAGACTCCATTTCGTTGGCTGAAAAACTAACAAATGAAAATCCCTTTTCAAAAGCTCAAAAAGCTCAAAAAGCTATAGGGCCCGTGTAGCTTTTTGTATACATACATTTACGTGATTTAGAAAAAAATCAATCCTTTGATTTTCATCAAACTTTGTGGAAGTGTAGTCCTATATCTTTTCAATGTCATAAGTGAAAAATTTGAAAAAGTTCCAATGATTCTAATGATCAGCTTAGGACCATGGTCGCGGTGTAACTATATGGATTCAGAAAAGTAGGTAACGTAATTCCGGTGTTGCACAGACACTGCCAGGTACTGGTGTCGAAAGATGCTTGCAAGTAAACAAACGTCAAAAAGGCTAAACCGTACTTGTATCGGCGGCTAATGGATACCAGATCAAACCCCGGATGTCCGATAACAAGCCGCCAATTCGTATCCTTCCCTGTTTAATTACCCATGCTTTAAATCACGATTGTGCACCACTCATTTCCTTCGCTGTGGCTGGCTCTATTTCCTAATTTCTTGCTCAGGTGATGAATGAGTCCACGAAATTGAAGAATGTCGTGTTACATTCTGTAGGTTCACGATCAGGTAGTGGGCATGTGGTGTTGCAGAGGATGTGGTCGGACAGTGTGGTGACACTGACCAAATGGAACATTATATGCCATGAAGAAAAACAGTGCGAAGAGTCGAAGATATATGGAAATGCGCAAATGTTCGGTGAGAACGTTGGCTCTGGGCGTACGAAGCCGAATGGGAGTATGTCACACGCAATCATAACCGGGTGTTTGACATTTCAAAAAAAGACCACTCACAGCATTTCAAGTGATTAGCACATATCCTTTGACAATACCAACAGCTTTATGCGAGTAGATAACATGGTGCATGGCTGGACATCGGATTTCGGTCCTTGCGGAAATCATATTGGAAAATATTGCGATGTGGGAGAAAAGGCAAAACGAGCTGCAGAACAAGCATTGAACTTTCAGAACATGCTACTAAACTTACACAAAGCCTGCAGCTGATGTACTTGACGAATTTCCTCAGGTTGCCAGGGTGGTTGCTTTTATAGCCGGGTGCCGGGTAAAATATTCGGCTGATAACACGGGCTGTACAAAGTTCCCGAAAAGAGTTGAAAAAAAAACCCTTCCAGAATCACTTTTATTTCGTGAAGGGTGGCACTGAAATTGCCTCACAGGTGCCAGTGAAATTGCCTCTCAGGTGCCAGTGAAATTGCCTCTGAGGTTATCTTCTTTCAACATTCTGTGAAGGAAGGCAACAGGAACCTGCTCAATATGTACGGCTGCGGTCCAGTCATGGACAGTGGTCAGTTTAATCATTAGCGACAGCCCAGACGCTAGTAACTTAAAGGCCATATATCAAGGTTTGAAAACATGCTTGATACTCATGAAATATGTTGAGGGTTAAAAAAACAAGATCCCAGACATTAAAAAAATTCTAATAATAAAGTCATTATTTAGTTATTTCAATTTTCAATTTTAAACTATTTGAATTTCCCACCACACACAACTTTAGATTAGTTCCACATGTGGCCGCTAGGGATTTTCTGATGACGTAGATCAGGTCAGTCAGAACAAAGCAATATGGCTTCCGCATACAGTTCAGAGAGTTAGAGCAGTGAATTTGAGGATGTTTTGGTCGATACAGAAGGATATTTAAACGTTGAGCCGTACATGTTCGAGCCATTAATATCACTAGATCATAATGAGAGTGATCATTCGGACGAAAGTGATTAGAATTTGTGGTTAATCAATTTGCATGGCAGACCTGCCGATATAGCAAAGAAGACATTGATAGACGGTTGCAGATGCATAACATGTATGATTTTTGAACAGACTAATGTTGCACAATATTGTTCCGCCTCGTCTGTGTTGTACCGCCAGTTATGTCATGACGCTGAACTACTATTGAAAAGTGACGGTATTATGCACAATCATCTTGACGTGACGATATAATGCCGTGCAACGTTAGATAGGCCTAGATGTCAGATGACAATAATCTGTCATTGACAGTGGCTGTCACTGACACTGACCTGTGTCGCTGTCACCTTGCTTTGGCTGGAACACAAGAAGACACTATGCGGTATCACAGGCCCCAATAGGGCCTACACATTATGTATAACAACCGACCTCAGCAGCCTCGGGCATTAAATGCAATTGACATGGTTGGAACAGCTGTTTTTAACAAGTGGCATTTAATATTCAGTTGGATGCAGATATCCGGCTTCATGTGATAATCCGTATCGATAAAGTGATCACTGCAAAGTTTGGCCGAAGGCCCAGGCTTCCAACACTCCAAACGTTTGCACTTCCGAATCCACAGCTTCCTCCTCTCTCGTTCAACTGGCTTTGGAAATTCATGAAAATGGGTCCCATCCGTCATTCGATTGTTCTTTGTGCTATCCTTGACACAATTCGGAGCCACACAATACACCATAGTGAATGAAACACATTACTTCCAGGTGTGCATAATTAATTAAGGCCCTCCTGCTTTTATGATTGCGATTGCATGACATGTACAGATAACCTGATCTACATCACAACTTTTGCTGAACCCGCCGCCTGGCTCTAACAAGCCAGTTGCTAGCCTGATTAGGTAATCAAGTTGTCAAACACATAATTGGCTATATCTTCAAAATGGATGGAGCTAATTGCATTTGGTTTTCTGTATTGTATAAAGTGTTAGGTACACTTTTGAAATCGTCTTACAGCAGAAAATGGCAAAAAACCTTGATATATGACCTTTAAAGTGCATCCCCTGATATGAAATGCTAATCAAACACCTGGTGGTTCCACAGAATACTGGTTTACTTTTGAAACATGTAAACAAAGAGAAATATTCTGAAACCCAACACAATACAGGTATATTCATGGCTATATCTGTTTTCGCTAGGCCAAAATATCCGAGAAAGAATTTACACATTCATAACATGATCGTTATACCCATGTTATCGATACAAGAAGCCCGAGGAATTAAGGAACATTCAGGCCACGAAGTCGAAGGCTAAGAGATAGTCAACATTTTATGATCGTGTGTCGGCTTTCTTGCATTGTAATTTTGATAATTATAGGCAGCGCGTTTGAATACAACGTCTAAATCATAGTAAAATGACTTCAATTAGAATTTTTTTCTTCAGTGACCTGAGATGAAACGTTACGTAATCCGGCCTACACGCAAGCTTTCATGATGGCAATTCAACGCTTATACATTCTGATACACAGTGATTTATAGCACGGTTTTATCTCATGTATATCACGATTTAATTATGATTGCCGTTTTCCTCGACATGTAGCTCTTCGACATTTTTATCCTTTAATCTGAGTTCCGGTAATTCAATCGTCTTCCTCGCGCAGTACCGGAACTCTATTTTCGGATGACGTCGCTCCATCCCATCTTCACTTGGTTGCCACAGCCTCCGAATGGCAGATACCTTCTAGTGATATACGACCTTCAATGAACAAATTGATGAGGAACTTGAAACATGGTTGGAATAGTCCGATAAAACCTTTTCAGTTGGAATTATTTACTTAAAACGACACATATTTTTGCAATTTTCCCCCGGAAGTGAGTACGAATCTATGAGAAACGCAATGATATGCGCAATGATTTTACAACGTGGAAGCTTATATTGGCATGGAGAGTATGACTGAATAATTATGTTTGTTTGGAGAATGTAATTCAATCTCAAGCACATATTATTATAGTTTAATTAATAATGACACTACATGCTCTGAATAGGATTGTCTGAGATTTGAGCGACGGTGCACCAAACAGGCATTTTAACACCTGACAAAGCGTTATTCGATTACGATGTATTGAAATAGAGTACATTTTTGAGGTATTCGCGTTTAATTTTCAAGGTAAGTGAAATTTCCCCAAACAAACCAATTCAAAGCTCCAATTCAAAGCAACGCGTAAAATTTCCTAATTTTCTGATTCTTAATCAAGATCTTATTCAGATTTGTATACGTGTTCAATTTATCTTTACACGATTCTTGTAAGATTAAAAGTCTTGACTAAGAATATCACTAACAATTTTGTAAATATTGTGCTTCTATGATATGACGAAACGTAAGAATGATATCAAGATTTTCGACCTTAGGGGTCACGTGGATGTTGCTTTGTGAATGTTTGTGAACCCAACCCTGGGCGATGCCACATCAAACCAGTAGCCAACCTGCCATACTGGCCACTCCACTGTTCTTAGCCAATAGTACAACACATGTTTCACAATTGGCTGGCATGCCTTCAACGGACTGAGTGAGATTATCTCTGTCACGACAGGGGTAGAATGACTTGATCAACTACCCGAGAAACTCATGTGCCCATTGAAAGTTTCCGTGACATTTTCGTAATCGCTGGACAGTAACACCGGTAAGAAGCGTCACCATCTTTTCGGCAATGACGTTGCATATCATGGTAATTGCCTTAAAGTTACGAGAATTAGGGCGTGCACCTGGATAGGCCAATGCTGCGCGTATTTCAGGCCATACGAAATTAGATCGTTTAAAAATTTAACGAAGTGGCCTTCGTCCTAATGCAAAACTACTTGGCGCAGTTTAAAATGATGTTGGAATTTCTACTTCCTGTTTCTTCGATAACCTTCAAGTTGGAAATACATATTTTTTATATACAGTCACACAAACATGGCCCTTTTTTCTGATAGCTTTCTTTCCGGAACCGTGCAAAAGCATTGATCGATAACATTTTATTAAGTTATCTCGCTTCTTTATGGTCAGTCGCTCTTGTTGGCGGGCATCTTGTAATGGTCTGTCAAGACATTTGCAAAAAATGAGGCATCTTCAGAATCTTCCAAGAATCTTGACCTGTTTTTTTACAGCCTGGTTTAACGGATCGTGATATTGATGACGTGCAAACATGGCAGGTCTGAGGCAAAATAGCTTACAATGTAGATGCAGGGTGCAACTTTTTCATTCTCAACATTAACAGAATTGTGTGAGTTAAAACTACCCCTTGACTCCAAGGTGATACTCAGATGCTATCCTATTCTATTCCACCTGGTTCGATGAACGTGTACGAAAGAACACCTTTTTGAACCTGATGTGCTATGATCCGATTAAGTTACTTTATGGTTTACGTCAACTATTACAAAAATGAGTGCTGTATCGTGTCAGGCCATGTAATTTTTGTTTAAAGAAAGGTTTAATCTTTGAAATGAAATTTAAAGGAAAGCCCTCGGGGAGAGTTGAGCTACCATGGCGTTGCGCTCAAAACCAACCAAGGAAAATATCACTTGGCCAGTTTTGTTAATTTCTTTCTTAAAAAGGCTTTTCGCATTTTTTTTCAAAGCATTGACATTTCGGTAGACAATCCTGTCCAACAACATCAACTATCAACGAGTAGATGATATCCATCGCCAGTGCCACTGTTACACATAACATCTCCCTATGTGATGTTGTGCCGTTGTGCCTCCTGTTGCGATGGTAAGCGTATGATACATATATAAACGTAAGGAGTAGATGCCAGTACAATTCAGTGTCAATGTCTCAACAAATTGATCTCCAATTAGTGTCATTTTGCCGTTTTTATCAAGCAAGTGGTTCAATAGTCATGCATTGGTTTACAGCGTTTACCAGTTTATTGTACATCTAAACTCGCTACGACTTCACTGCGCATTGCTCGTAATTAATTACTCCTGATTAAAGCAATAACTCCAGTTAATGTTCTAATTACTGCATGTAACTATCAAAATAATCTCGCAGATGATTTAATCTATCCGCTACTAATCATATTATTTCGGAAAGAAATCAAAATAATGTGTAAGTTGTGTGTTTTGATATCCACAAGGAGCGGCGATCACAATATCTTTAAGCTCATCATTACGTAATTATTCTGAAGACGTTTTGCCTGATAATTCGTTCGGAATTGAATCAATATAGACTGATAATTAGCTCAATATAGTGGAGGCCATGCGCTGACAACGATTTGTGGTCCCGGCAGCCCTCAGAATATCAGAGATAACAGTATCACGATATACCTTCAAGAAATGGTGGGCGTGGTGGTGGGTGCTCAGCAACATGGTTCTTTTTTGAGAAAATCTACCTTCAGAGTCAGTAATGACAACGTTGATGAGGGGACATTTCAATCAATTAGTTCTGAAAGCCAGTTACACATATCACCGAAAGCAATTAGTCCAGGGAGTCTAAAGCACTGTAATATTAAACGGAGTGAACGACTAAATTGTTTATCAGAACATTTAATCAATTTAAAGATCCCATTGCAAACGAGAAGCTTCAGGGGTGGTCCTTTGTTTGAAAAAGTTCGTAACAGAAATGGTGTATTGTTGCCAAGCCAACGAGAAGGGGATATCGTGTCAGATCAAGCGAATTCAGGATACATTACTAATAAAATCGGGGAAATGGCATATAGCAAGACTTAATAAGACTAAAAATACAGAAATACTAAAAACTTGTCTTTTTTCAAAAGGTAGGCCTAAATTCCCCTAGTATTTTTTGTTGATCCAATGTAACAGTATGATTATTGCAAGCAATGTGAAACCACGTTACCTTTGAAGTCCTGAAGGTAAAGAGACACAGATAATTTCATCTACTTACGAAATTTACTATTTTCATTGCCGTGCCAGGGCGCGACGTTGGCTAGAACATTATTAAATACCATTTCCTTTTAAGCTTGATAAGCACTACCAAATAAATTGATCTATCAATATAAAAAATAAACTATATGTGACAAAGATCAAGCAACAACCAACCAGAGGAGCGACAACCATTGCATGAGAGCATATTTATTTTTATTTATCAAAGTTTAGAACCAAACTAGACATGGTACTGTAATTTGCATGTTTTATTCAAATTGCTGTACATGTAGGCTTACTTGTAACAATTTCAATATCATTGATATTTAGGTGGAACATTCAGTGCAAGGTAAAGTCTGTAAGTAACACGAAAAAGAACTGTGCGACACAAATCAATCATGTTATTAAAAAAACACAGGTAGGAATATCAACAGGGAGCCAGGAGTAGGAAATTAACTAGGCCGGGTCTATTTGGCAAGCCGCTCGCCGAACAGGCATCTTTTTTGTCCTGTTTGGAGAGCCGCTTGCCAAACAGCAATAAAAAGCCACCCTGTTCGGCCAGCCGGGCTTGCCAAACAGGTAAGAAATCGACCATGTTTGGCGAGCTGGAAGACTTTACTTTAATATTAATGAGTTCGGCTCTCCATTCAGGACAAGAAAAAGTCGCTGTTTGGTAAGCCGGGCTTGCCAAGTAGTCACTTCCAATTAAACTATTAAGCATGAAAATCGCAGTTGGTAGCCAGTAATCGTGAAGGTACTTTTTACATGCACTTCTCCTTTTGAAGGCTTTGGCGTATAGAAGTGAGGTCCTTCTGAAGAAAAAAAGGAAGAAAAATTATCTTGCCTACGGCCCTTTATGTCGAAATGCTTTGATACGGCTGGTGACATTTACTTTACACCATAAGAATAGGCTTAAGGTTTTGTTGTAAAACAGCTGCGGTTGAAACAAGGAGATGATACAAGTCGGGCCTAGATGAACATAAGGCAGCATAGTTGAGGCGAAGTAGATCATTTCTCATCACAGAACTTGGCGCCATCTACTAAGCCAATTAATTTTCGAAAATCTTGATCAAGCATATCATTAAGAAAGTATACCACTAACCTAGTAGAACTCGAATGATAGAGGACAACAAGAATAAATTCATGACGTCATAATTTAGTACATGTATTGGCTATCATAGTCTCTATCAATCCTGAAGTATTTGAGGCTTCTAAAATTCAACAGTACTTGTATTTCTCAAATGAAGGAGAGTTGGGTTTGGCGGCCTATTGCGCTATAAGTGTCGATTCGCTAAGCCTCGTGTGCATGTGATGTCAGCAACTGCTGATGATCTTCATCAAACTGTTTTGAATAAGGGTCATCAAACCATTTTAAATAAGGCGAGTAGGATCCTGAAACAAATCAAACACTTTCACTACAAAACCATTAAAGATCGTAAGTCTTTACTTGAAAATACCAAATTAGAGTTATTTGCTTTGCATCTATTGAACTCACTAATATGTAAAAGAACATGAGCCTTGAACATGTCTCATGTTTTTATGAACACCCTGTATTTTCCGGAACCAACGTCCGGAGATAATTTTAGACGTACTGACGCATAATCTCGGAAGTGATAAATCACGAGATTTTGCATAATGTCTTAAATCTTGGCAGTTTAGCAGTTTGGATGATGAGATCTATCAATGTATTTTTTCCTTTGAATTCTATGTATCGTCAATTCTCTTTCGGCACACACGGATTAACTTAAAAATTAAAGGCTTGCAAGTTAAAAAAGATGAGAACACAAAGTTAAAAATGGGCCAAATTTTAGCCATTTCTGGCCTATCAATATGATAATGAATATCCACAACCCACTAATAGACTAGCCTGTCACACCGTAGTTATAGTAACCTCAGCAACGAACTAGAAATATTGCAGACGCATTTGGAATGTGGGGAAAAGTTGTTTTGCGAGTGTCCACGCTTTATACAAACCTGTTACCTGCTCGCTAAAACACGGCCGGCCGCATCATGATTTATCAGCCGCATTGTCACTTGGTCAACTAAAATTAATCTGGTGTCGCCAGTTTTCATCCAAACTTGGGTCGCGGTCTTACAACCAAATACCCAAAAGATGGAGTTATTGTAAACCACGCACTGGTGGTCTAAAATCCAAGTGGCTATAGCTATACTAGTAACAAGTTTTCATCGGCATGTTCAACCCACGATATGACAATTGCCAATAAGTAAACCGATATGTGTGAAAAGTACTTTCCGTTAGTATATTTATGTCTGTGATTTTTTTTTGAAACGGTATGTTCTATAGTTTTGAGTAATGGTCTCTAGTGTCAGTAGTACTTATGTCTATGATAACATGTGTATATCATGTTGACCTTTTGAAAGCATACTTGGAGTCCGATATACTGAGAATATTCCAAATAAACTGTTGATGTCGTCGTTCATCAGTCAACATGTTCATCCTTGGCAGCGACCCCGTCGCGTTGTTCTACCGTCTGCCTGACCTGTGACGTCACCAATCAGGGAAGCGGGAAATGGAGAACCTAATGAGGTTACGAACTGGCATGCGTGTCTTGAATGCACGATTCAGTGTTTCACTCCGTGGTGAACATCGTGAACCGCCTAATTGCCATTCGCGAGAATTCCCCTCTCCGCCTTCGTCACGTGCGTGCGAGTTTCTCATTCAAATGTACGGCAGCGTTGAAATAATTAGCCTGGTGGGTTTCGTGCAATCAAAATGGCGTGTTGAATGAAAGGGTGGACTGTTGTTACTCTTCACAATGCGAATGCAAGAGCCTGCTTATTGCCCTACCAGTGAGTGCAATTATTGGCCAGCACTTTGAGAGACCACGATTTCATTTATCGATATCTGAATTAGCTCACTTGAGAAAAACAAACTGGATGATAGTCGGAGGTGTAGTTGTTTTTAAAAAGTCCGGTGCGACGCCCGTTAGCACTGACCTAAGTATACTGGTCTTACGATGCGCGATCAGACCGCAGAGGAAACTTCCCAACGGACCTGAAAAACAAATAAGTCACATCTATTATGATTGACATTTCTAGATATTACCAGTATAACCTGCAAATATAATTCGAGACGAGATATAACCCTGATTTTGCATGACCTGAATTTCGCTTCAGATTCCGATCAAGGTCACCTTAGGCACTTTGGCGTTTCTGAAGCAACCGCGGTCATTACGTTATTGCAAGACTACACATGCACAGCTAAGCTCTCCCGGCCGTAAAGGCTACACGATTTCCCTTTTCATTCATGCCGAGTATACCTTACAGGTCAGAATCTGTGAAGCAATGTCATTCTTGAGTGGCCTACTGATAATAGGGTACCTACATAGGCGTCAAATGAAAATCATAAAAACTCACCCACTATGCAAGTAAATAGGTACGACACAGACCCAATCATCGCAGTCTCTGCTGGGCTCCTGCCGAACTGTTCAAGGAACACAACATAGGGCCATACAATAAGCACAGACTGAACGAAAATTGACCGAAAAATTAAGCAAAGACGATTACCCATCCATGTGTCTCCTCATAAGGGATGCCTTTCGTAGCAGACGACGTGAGGAGTTTCTTTACGACATCTGGAGGTGTCGATTCCTTCTTGATTGAAGGAAGGTCACTGGCATCCTCCAATTTGCCCGCATTTGTTTTCATGGTTGAAGAACCGCTGAACCTTTCGCTGCCTATGTCATGACCTTAATGATTGGATCAATGCCGACTATTTCTGATGAGACGTATGGCCTATTTTTCTTCGTCCTCAAATGATGCATGTTCAGAGTTGCGCAAATAACACCATCATAAGGTCATCTTGCATTACACTAAAAAAATAGAGGTACATGACCATCAGAAAATCGAAATATGACAGTTTGAGAGTGCGGTTTGAAGTGTTGTGACAGTAAGTTGGATAAATATAGCCGTCCGAATAGTTTGCTCTTAACATTTAAAAGCGAAGAGAATTATTCTGAGTGTTCGCCTTTAATAATGTTACAGTCATGACGGTTGTGTTAAGCCGCTCTCTTGAGTTCACCTCATTAACCATATTCATTTTAGGCATTTGATCTTTAATGCCCTAATTTCTGGGAAGGCCTTAGTATTTTTCATAGGTTTTCTAGAAATCCGAACATTCAAGGAAAAGTCGGACAATGTCGGATTTTTGTCGGATTAATCAGAAAAAAGTTAGAGAAACCATTGGGAGTCGGAAAAAGGCTCTTACTAGTGGAAACCAATGAATTAAACAAATAATCTACTATCGCCCCCGCTTGAGCTTCTGATGAGTTGGGATGTTGGCGTCTCATCGGAGCGGATGCTAGTAATGGCCCTTGGGATTGATGTTTTCCAGAGCAATCAGTTGGCACGTGATGTAAAGCGGCTAATGGCGTTTTTTTTGCCACACTTTACTTAATACTCTTGACTAACAGAATACAACGTCTCTAAAATATAGGCACGGCATCTTTTATTTCTCAAGGATATATTATAAAAAGAGTCATTCCACTTTTGGCATGACTCTTTTTTGTATGACTTACATAAATCAATGCAATTGGGGTATCATTTAATGCAGTAGAGATCTGATGCATTGATCAGCCCCGCAGAATGAATTATAAGCATACCACTGTAATAGTAGAATATCGAACCAGTCTAAAATATTTGTTCTTCGTGTTGCTCCTTCTGTCCTTGATGTTGTTTAATGAATTTAGCAAAATCGAAAACGAGTACACTTTGAATCCCTCAAGATTACTACTGATACAGTGGCCTGTTGGGCGTTCCGATCAGATTTTCCCGGCAGTAGTACCAATCATTTCCGTCGTTGACGCAGTCGTGCCCACCAGGGGCGGATATGGACGGTCCACAGCACGAGTATTGGTCCCACTCCCAGCGGCTGCAGACAGAGCCGTGGTGGCCGCAGCTTAAAATATAAAATTAGACTTTCAACGCGATTTATCTACTCGATAGTACCTTTTCGCTTAACATTTTAACGTTATTTACCTTGACGTTTCATGAATACTCAAACGGTCAATTAAAAAATCAAGACGTTTTGTCATGGAACGTCAAGGCAAAACATTTAAATGTTAAGTGAAAAGATGAACTTTAGGCGTTCCCGTGGGCGTTTCGGGGGCTTTGGAAAAATCACTATTATAGACGTAAGACTATAGTTTCGGAGAAAGCAGGTTACGATGGCTGTCAAAAAACCATGGCGGCATATATCGCCGAAATGCTTCATGACCTATCTGCACATTTTTTAATTATTATTTTCATCTCTTTGAAGACAACCCGAATTCACTGTACGAGCAAAGCGATGCTAAAACACGTTCTTGGTTGAAATATCTGTTAACACCAGATATAATAATACGTTAACTGATTTACTTACGGGAGTTTGTGTCCTGAAAGAAAATATCAAATATCAGTGTAATGAAATGTACTAAATTCGCAAGGTAATGTTGAATTATGGAGCGACAGAAAAGCACTATTATACACTTTTATCTTTTTCACAGATATATCACTGTACCACATGCTATAAGGTAAGATTCTTTTGGCGTCGACCAGGAGCTGACATATAGTGTCCCAGATGTTCCAACGAATGTGATGGTGCCAATCCGAAATCGAAAATAGACCTGCTGTTCCGAAACGTTTGTTGTAAAACTCCTAAGTAGTATAATGTTGCCAAGAGTCGCTGCTTCAGGTTGGTCCTATTATAATCTTAAAACATTTGAAAGACGTACAATTTTCTTATGACGCTGATTAAAATTTTATGGTGAGAAAGCAGGCGTAATATAATATAACCTAACATTCAGGATTACACGTTCCGTTATTACTTTATTTTTTCGGAATAGCGGGGATTTCTTCATTTTAAGACTAGCAGCGGGCCTTCGCACTAGCGGCCTGAAATCCAACCCTGTTACGGCACTTAAATTTTCTGAACTTATTTCATTCATTACACAATCGTTATCAGAAACTCAAAATGGGCGTTGAGCGAATGGCGCCTAGCATAACGGCAGGTTTTCACCAAGTGCAATTGCGAGAACGAACGTGTTATGTAAATTATTTGCATGGAAATCGATCCATCAAAAGCATCCTTGCGTTAGAAACAAGTCTTAATATACAAACCTTCCACGGCGAGAATCAGTCCGATTAGGACCAAAACCGCAGACAATTTCTTTAGTCCAATCCTGCAAATCATGGCCGTTCCGTTCTTTTCAAGGTGGCTTGGTGAACTAAATGTTCAGCTATTATTCTCTGAGAATACAAGTGCAATTACTCTACGTTAACATGTATAACCTTTGTTTTAAAGTTGATGCATAAGCGCTTTGTGCAGTGCCCGGTAAAAGTGTGCATTAGGTACGGCCATAATGATAGATGATGCCAATGAAAGATAGATCTTCTAGTGGTGAAACGAGAGTAACTGCCATTACATGATGGATTTCATGCAGGTGCCACAGGAAATTAAAGGCATTGGTCACAAATGTCAGATTATAAATATGACAAAAAGTATTCATCTTTGCGGATTCTATTGTAAACGTTAGGAAATGATTGGACATTGTCATTACCGTTTGTAAGTTTGTTTTGGAACTGGATATGATGAAAATGTGGACATGAAAATAGCCTTACACTGTGCGTCTATTTCGACATTCGGTTGTAATGTATCTAAAAAGGATCAATAGCCGCATGTGCCTTGCTATCCTTAATCTCAGACAGGACTCAAAGCAGAAGGTCGTTTTTATACAGAGTTTACCACTCAGTATCAACATGTCTGTCACCAAATTTCTGCCGCACTGAGATTTTTCATCTATCGGTTGCTTCGGTTAAAACTAACAGAGGGTAGAAATTTCACGTCAAAATATCGTGGTAGACGGGTACATGTCTTAGTATCAATACGCTTACTACTTGCCTACAGCCATAGCGTCAAGGTAGTCTTAACCACTTCTCGCAAGCTGTAGCATTTTACCAACAATAGTTCATTCATTTTCCTACATCTAGATCCGCTAATTACGGTACATGCACAAATCCCAAAACGCGTTTGAATAGATTTTTATGCATTCTCATAATGGTACACCTTAGATTCGAAGGGCTGCTAAAGTTGATGGACTGACACAATAAAAACGCTATATGAAAGTATTTAATGACGTGGCATCACCGTGGACTTAAATCCTTCCATTAACGTACCATAATGGAACCTCATTAAAAATATTTATGATATAGGCGCCAGGCCGTTTATTTGCGACGCGCCATTAATTGCTAAAACACCACAGGGCGTATTCAGGGTGTAAAAAATTCGAGCCAGAGGCAACAAGGCTATCGGGCAATACGTGCGGACCAACTATGTAACCTGACTAATGTCGGGCCGAAGGCAATAGGTGCGCAGTCGCTGAACGGCTCTCGTGTTGCACATCCAGCATGACATCCAGCATGACAAGCACATCCAGCATGACAAGTACACGTGCACCAATGGATATCATCATGATGTTTCAGTCAATGTTACATCGCTGTCGATCCAAAGGGGACACAATATCCTTTCTCGACTAGAAAATTGACGGCATGCCTTTCTCAAAAGGTCTCACTAGAGCGATATCTTTACAGAACCATATATTAGAGAGGATGACGAAAAATTGAAGTGCTGCCTTCAGGTTTTGCACTTACCAGTCCGTTGTGTTTGCCGCGCTGATTGTCCTCCTATGTTGGGTTTGCCTTGATCTACACCGTATGTGAACACTGATGGCATATGGACAAAAGCCATTTCGAAGCCACTGTCCGCCGGATTATATATAGAGTGTCCCTACGCCGTGAACTTCTGAGCCAACCCGGCCTAACAGCGCCCTTCGAGTCTTCCCAATACAAGTGCTACAGAAAGTAATGTTTGATCTGAAAAGTCGGTGCGATATCAGAGTAGATCTCGTGCCTTTTAGTCTCAATGCACCATTTACGTTTACATATTTTGACTCAATAAAATACCTTATACGAAAGTCCCGACTTTATTTCGAGAAGGAGTTGAAAAAGGTACATCACAAGACATGACTTGTTGACGAACTATTGTGAAAATGGCTAGTGTTTCCAGGTATCTAATTGTTCGTTACTGATGTAAGTATTCTGGTGGATTCTTAATGCAAAAAAGGAGTCAACAGGATATTTCCGCATGTCTGCGTATAGTCTATCTCATATGACCAGCAACAGCAAAACTAGGCACGTGTTGCAATAGACTTGGTTTGCTGTGTAGAATTGGGACATCGATTAGGTTTACCTTTGTAATGAGGGATGCTATTCTTCGCCTTGTAGATGATTTCCGCTGCTATCAGTTAAACATATAAGCTTCAAATCAAAATCTATTCTACTCTTCGTTGGCCGAAAACATATGTTCATTGTAGTTGACTGTTGCACATGTGATTTTGACCAAATTTTGAGTGGAAACTAATTAAGAAAAATGGAGGCAATCGTGTATTGAGGAACCCCATTTCTGAGCGGTGGGTGAGCGCGTTCGTGATGTGATGTCAGTCCTGGTGGCTTTTCGTGACATCTACCTTTTAAGAACCGATCGCGAAACCTCTGCGGGGTGCATATATATGTTAACCTAAAATCTTCAAAGGTGTTTCAAAGCTCAAAGCTTTCGGAGCTACATGACTTTAGTTGGAAGCTGTTGAAGAACAATGGCGGTCCACTTAACCGATAACGATGTTTTCAACTCCAGTCGGGACACATTTTACGAAGGCTTGCATTTGAACCAATTGTCGAGGTATACCTGGTTAGCAGTAGCTCCTATTATCATTTTCTTGGGGACAGTCGGTAATATTTTAACATTTGTGGTCCTGAGGCGCCCAAGTCTTCGATCGTCGACAACGTGTTTCTTTCTGCGAGCGTTAGCCATGACGGATTTATTAACATTGGACATCGCCGCTGCATCAATAATGGTGACTAGGGCCATTTCCAGTAACATGGTACTATCGGACTTTCAATGTCGTGTGCAATTCGTGGTGATTCCTATCACCACAGATACGTCATGCTGGATCCTAGTTGCGGTGACTGCGGAAAGATTCATAGCAGTCTGGAAGCCGCTGCATGCAAGGCAAATATGCACTGTAAAGAAAGCAAGGGCGGTAGTCGCAGGAATTGTCATGGTACTTTTAGCAATAAACTTGCCAATGGTATTCTTCCTACACCTCGACTCTAATGGGATGTGTCGGCCCTATGACAAACATAGCTACTTTGCCGAAGAGGTTTTTCCTTGGGTCGACCTCACTATATTTAGTTTTGCACCTTTTACCCTCATTTCAACACTCAATATCGCTATTTGTGCCATGATATACTTGAGAACGCAAACCTCATTGTTTCGTCATCAGTCGGTGTCGGCGGATCATAAAAACAACTCATTGACAAAAGATGCTTCGTTTTCGTCAGTTACCAGAATGTTAGTGGTTGTTGATATAGCTTTCCTGGTGACAACTTCACCTACTGTCCTCTTCAATTTATGGATACCAGACTGGGTGAGTTCAAAAGATCCCTCCCTAATGTCATTGCTCTCACTTGGACGCGCAGCGTGCAATCTAATTATGTTCATGAATAATATGCTGAATTTCTACCTTTACATTCTGACGGGGTCAAAGTTTCGGATGGAGCTTATTGCGTTATTGCACGATATTAGAACGTCACTTGTTCGTTGTAAGTGCATTTGACGATAAGGGTTTGTGCATCTTCACAAAAATGTTACCTCTTTAACGAAAGACGGCAGTGATTACACAACCTTTCAACTTGTTCCATGCAACTGACCCTTTTCTGAAAGCGCAATAATGTAAAAGAGTGTTTTCCTTTTCAGTAAAATGCATGGAAAACATGCAACACTGGAACATTTCAGACAATAATAATGCCATATACCTACTTAAGGTTGCAAGTTTAGGTCGACATGTTGCGTGTTCATGAATACATGCATGTTTGAACATTCCAAGTGGTCGTTTTCCTTTGACAGATATTGTAAATGGAACTCCATGAGTAAAAAGTAAAGCATATGTACACAGTTTGCTGCTTCACGTATCTAGCATGACAATTGAATACGTGATACATTGGCGGTATAATTTCGTCTGCATTATCATCATTGGTGGCCACTTTGCCGCACCCAGCACTTTCGTATCGGGTAGTTGTAAAACAAGAAAGACAGAAACAAAACAGAATCGCAGGAACGAAACACAGGAACCGCCACTCCTGTGGCGATTTCGGGTCTGCAGACACCACCATGTAATTGGCCTGTTGCCATGATTGCTGCATGGGCGTAGCGTGTTGATCGATGTACCCGATACTCGTCAACAATAATTCGCCACCGGAGTGTCACTTCCCAATGTGAAGTGCTCCTGCGTTTCTGCCTTGCTTGTTTTACCACTTACTTTTACCATGGCAATCTTTTATTTTTTGGTGTGAGAGGATAGCGTTCGAAATTGATGGCATATATAATTTCACCATACTAGCCGCTTATGATTAAGATACAGTTACAAATCTTAAATGACAACAGTTGTCAGTCACGAGGGTGTCCTTATAGTAGAGGTTTTACTTTATAGTCGTAAAAGCACACAAAAATACATTTCAGGCAGATTTGCAAGTGCGAACAGAGCTTTTTAAAGTAATAACTTGTTCGGGCAATATTTGCGTCTTATTCACAAACATCGCCCGTATAATAGTAGGATACGTGCACAGTATCACTGACGGATATAATTTAAACCTGAAAGGTACTTCATCATCAACCTGCCCGTCAACTTTTTCCGAGATATGTATTAACAACTTCTGTCGTCTGGGTGTATTTTATGGTTAATTATCAGGCGCTCCCTTCTAATGTGCTACAGAGTAAATAGCTAGTAAGTATTTCGGTAGACAGACATATATTATATAGTCCGTTTACATTTACAATATAGCAAGCACAATGTAATATCTTTATACAGCTTTTGTGTGCCACCACCAAATTTTACGAATATCATCTACTTGAATTTGTAAGTTTATTCCAGTCGTACGTCAATTCCGTACATTACAGCAGAGTCATTTTTCGTCACTTCTTCTGGTGTGCCCGCGAGTATGAAGAAAATCCTCAATATAGATATTACAGTCAGACAATGACGTTTAGGGAAGAAAATGCAGCCATAATAGTCCGTTCAATTAAAGACGCACAACTATCGGAGTCCGATGTGTGATCAAAATGAGCCTCGATCGGGGGTCGGATGCCCTTAGTCGTACGTAGTGTGTGAGAAGTTGTGCTTTGGAACTTAATGACGTATGGTTTCTTCCTTTCCGAGTAAATACATACCTCCTTCAATAAACTTACTAAACCGTGCTATGTTTCAAGATCTACGTGATTTGGTTCAAGAAAGGAACCCAACATGACGCACACCAGTCAACCCTTCTTGTCGTTTAATCAGTATCTTCCTCATCTGCATCTGAATCTGTATCCATTTTGCACGTTTTCAGAACGCTCCATAACCGCAATATCACTTATTGCAAATTATTATTGAAGAGTCTGTCTTTCTCTGTCAGAACACAATTACAGAAAAAATTACCACAATATCATATTTATAAGTGAGCAAATAATAAGTGAACACTATTGCCAGGGAACCCGTCGTACAAGTCATATCCTCAAGAACTCAATTCATCACTCGGCCGTCCGTAAAGGCGTTGGCTTTCGTTCACCCGTTGAGATTTTAATCAAAATGAAGTTGGTGCTTTGTCTTATCGTTGCGGCAGTGTTTGCACTAGTCGTTGTCTCTGCCGACGAGCCGGATTCCTTTTCTGATTTTGCCGAAAATCTAGATGCATTCGATTTCCCTGAAGAGCTGGAAAAACGACGTAAGTGTTACGTAGCTTTTGAATTTCTTTTTAAAGTCGATATCCAAAACAACTATGCAAAAGCGTTTGTTAACTCTTAGAAATGAAGGTTTTAGTGCAGTGCTTCTGAAAAAGTTTTAAAGGGTTTCGGCCAACTCAAATGTGTACCCCGTAGAGGTATTTTGACAAAAGAAAAACCTCTTAGGGTTTTTCACTTCAGATCAGTCCCTTCTGTACTATCCGTCGGTTGCCCGCCACCTCTCCGAGTCAAGGTGAACAACCTTAAAGAGCGAATTCTGTCTCAAAATAGATCCTACCTTTGGTTCCTGTTACGGACTTTGCAGTTCCTGTTTCGGAAATTTGCAATTTTTGAAATTCGTTTCTACCAAATAACACAGAAAATGAAGAAATTAAAAATAAAACTGAATGATCACATTTCTTGATTTCGAGTTTAATCCTCTGGAAAAATGCGGTCCTCCCAGCTGCCTCTCTGTCAACGGCGTCATTCTGGTGCGGCGGCAAAATACTTATTATATTTCGCCTATCCGTACAGACCAGTGAAAATAATTTTAGATCAGTGGACACTTAAAAGGGAGTATTATCATTTTAATCTGCAAAATGGGCATTTACAACATGTATTATTTTGGGTTATTACTA
Organism: Lineus longissimus; assembly: GCF_910592395.1. Taxonomy (NCBI): domain Eukaryota; kingdom Metazoa; phylum Nemertea; class Pilidiophora; order Heteronemertea; family Lineidae; genus Lineus; species Lineus longissimus. The sequence continues at coordinate 11,014,245 of NC_088322.1, forward strand.
ATCATACGAACATCAGATTTGAAGTATGGTAGATTTTATTCAATATGTTCATATCTGTATCTGTCATTGCTATCTTCCTAGATAACGAAGACGAGTTCGGCGGCTGTAACGCAAGCGGCAACAAAGTCAAGATTTCAAAGTCAGGCAAAGTCACCGAGAAGGCCTGCGTTGGAGGTAAGCCCAAAGTTTATTTCTTTATGGAAACTTTTTGATTATATTTTTATTAGTTAACGGCAATAACGCCTTTTCTGCCGCCTGGCGTAAATAATGTCGCACAAACATATTTGAGCCATATGACGTAATGTCGATGGCCCATATCGTGCCTGTCATGAATCTATGACAAAGTAGATATTCATATAAATATTCATATGAAGTCATTGACGGAGAATATAAATTGTAGCAACTATGATACGAACATTACGGTTGTATATACAGTGGTAATAGATTATGCAATGGAGTCAGTAATAATGTCATAACAACACTTACTACACCATTATAATGGAACGAACAGTACATAATCCATAACTGAATTCTCGTTATAGAATCTATAAGTTAACGGGCCATCATAGAATCCATAATGGCCCTAAGTGAAGCTATGATATAAAACGAGTTTTGTTGTAATCGAAGTTCATCATAGATTCTACAGCGATATTGCCGCATGTTCCACGTGTTCCACCCGATGAGCAAATAACGTGGTTTGGCAGGCTGACGCATTTACTTACGTTTCATTTATTATCAATCTTCTCATAAGTTATTCTCTATGCCACGGAGGATGTCAACCAAAAGAAAACGAAAGAGTTAATCTGCGAAGAAGTTCCTTATGTCTGTGTTTTGATTGTGTAGTATTATATCGCTGTTCGCTTGCAACACTTCCTTTACGACCTGCATGTCTTTGTTTCTTTTCAGAGTGGTCATCCTGGACCCGGTGCCGACCGTGGAGGAAGGTCTCTAAGAGGGTGACGTGTAAGGTCGAGGACAAGAAGACGAAAAAATGCAAGGAGCTTGATGAGGAGGAGCGTCCCTGCAAGCGTTAAATAAGTGCAGATAGTTGGACTCACTTTGGACAGTGTTTGTAGCTTACTCGTTTTCGTTTCGAAGGAAAATAACAGCGCTGGTGAACTCGCGCTCAGCATTGTTTGCTAACAGTGACGTTTTGAACATTGTGCGTCAGTTGAATTTCAGATAAAGTTACGCAATAAACCAGATGCGGAAGGTTCTCAGGGCTGTTGTTAGCGACTTCGATTTGAAAACATTGGCATCGATAAGTGCTTCTTGCACCATATTCATTTGTTTGAATGACGGCCTGATAAAGTGGGAACGTAGATAGCACCACGGTATTAAACAAACGTTCCACAATCAATGCAGACCAGTCACTTTGTGAAATCGGCAATGAAATGCGAGATGGCGGCATGGTTATCTCTTGGGTCTATTTGTTGAAAACATACTAAACGCTTGCGTTAACTTAACATAGCGTTATCTCCTTCAGTTAAGCCCTTTAGACTTAACGCCAAGTTAAGTTAACGCCAGCGTTAGTGATAACACCTGTTTTGGCAACTGGGGCATGAATATGAAGAAGCTATCAATAATACACGAACAAGTTGCAGATCTGGATGCGTGTTGTGAAACCATGTATGCAATGAAGCGAATGTTTTTCTCTGTAGTGGAATTAATACTGTATTAGGTATTCATATTGTGTGTAAGAGTCGATGATTAAGGACTAAGCTACCAAATATTGTAAAAAGACGAGATTAAAACTTACGTTATTGTACTTCAAACTTTGTTGTTGTTTTTTTTCGCTCCTCACCTCCAGTTTTTTCGTCTCCCAACTACGTGGTCCATTCAGGCCGGCGTAGATTTCATTTCCCCGAGCGATTAGCAAATACTGCTTCTACTTTCGTCACCCCCCAATAGTGAGCTCATCGATAAATAATTGCAATTCCAGAAGGTTTCGGAACGGGCCACAATAGTGCCCAGTGTGATTTTATCTCAAAACTGACTTAAATTCATATCTTTTATCTACCATAGTCATTTCAAATAAGCAGACCACAACGGCCTCCGAGACACACTCGAACAATATTTGCGGAAGACAACCGAATTTTGTCTCTATACGTCATTCATACGGTAAAACCAGTCGTAGCAGGTTGAGATTATCCTTTCCTCGTTCCATTCCATAAATTCATATCCAAAAGCGTATCTTACTAATTTACGAAATCATCGTAAATCTTCGTTTTTATAAGTGGACGCAACTATAATGCAAGCGGACAACTAAGTCAGGGGAGATAACATCACTGAGTTGTCGCATCCGGCCAGTTCATCAACTTGCCCATTCCTACAAGGCATTCATTGGGTTTTGTTCCGCACAACTTACCAAAATGAAGCTGACTCTTTGTCTCATTTTTGCGGGGTTCTACACACTGGTTGCCGCTTCAGCTGACGAGGAAACGTTAGGGCCTTTTCATTTTTCCGAGGAGCTGGATAAGCGAGGTAGGTGAATTAAATTTGTCTTTTTCTTAGTCCATTCGAGAAACATTTGTATTCACATGACCGTTCCTAGATTTTTTGATATTCCGCAGTAAGGATAATGTACCAACGAAGCAAAAATACCGTGACGGTTATGGCTATCGATGTTACCAAGAATGCAGTAATATTGTCGATATTACAGAGGCTGCGCATCGTTTTTGACACTCGCTGCCCGACTTCATAAAAAAAGAGTGAATTATTGCGTCGGGGACAACGCGCTGAACATTTTCACTTTGATAGACATGTGCATACGGCGGAAATAATTAAGTTGTATTCCAAGTTGTGGTGATAGCTTACGACCTGGATAACGATTCGCTTACATCCGTCTTATTCGCTCGTCCAAGTTGAAATTTGAAAATATGTAAAGACGACAGGCGGAATATCAATTTGAAAACGTTTTGTCAATTTGACTGAATAGAAAATTTTACCAGATAGCTGCAATTCGACCTCTGATATTAATTGGAGTGGGAGTCAGAGGAATGCGTAACAGCCTATCTCTTGTATCTAATGTTAGGTATTGTGTACATTTGAAAGGAACAAGAACAAGACGACAGATTGAAGACCGATATGGTGTTATGCAATGACACTTAAACCAGATCCTCACTAGGAGGCTAAGCATTGTTACCCTGATATTCTCTCCTTGAGCCCCAAAGGCAGAGGTTCTATTTATATTAGGTAATGCATTATTCCAATGCATAAGAATGCAATATTAATGGCTCCTCACTAATTGGTAGGATGTATAAGCGACCATAATATGGCATTCCGTACACACGAAGCTTACGCAATAACAAGGCATTTATTTGTTTATTGGCGCTAATACGCATATTTTATTTGTTTTGGGAATAACATAAGGCATTTACTATTAATGAAGTGATCAACGATAAGATAAGTTAATGCTGATAAGCAGTATATCAGGCCCCTGAATTTGGCACATCCAGTAGCCAATTAATTCCCTCCGGTATAGATCTGATGCCTTCCCCTGCCTGCGGTGCAGTACGCTTATACCTATTTTGATACCGTCACGTCTTGCTTTCCAGAAGGCGACCAGGAAGAATTCGGTGGCTGCAATGCCAGTGGTAATAAAGTCAAAATTACTAAGGACAATGAGGTCATTGAGAAAGCTTGTGTCGGAGGTACGCTTTGGTCAACACATGGGACATGTGTGCGTGTCCTAAATGTAGTTTACAGTGTCATTGATCAACTAGTAGGCATTCATAGCAAAATTCCTAAAACCTACATGTACATATGCAACCTTGCAACTATGCCATGAATTTAAAAACGCACGGTATCTGGACTCCCCACTTTTCGGCAAAAATGTCCTTGATATACCACTTTGACAGAATTAAATCAGGCACATTATGTTTTCATCTTTAATGTTTCTTCGTGTGTGCGTATTCATTTATCTCTATGTATACACTATTAAGTAAAATTCATGAATAACACAGCCGAATTCATTTTCATTTATCAACTTCAGTAACAGCAGTATCGTTGCAGTATTTTAAATTTATGGGAATTTTTGGGACATCTGCTACAAACTGCAATTTTTTTATTTAAAAAAATACGAAAGGACTTGTGTAATCCATCAATTTATTTTTTTAGAAACTTTCGTTTATCGCCAAAAAATTAAGAATCACAAACATTTGGAGTATTTGGAGGGGTTTATATTACCTTTTTCTTTCTCAGAATGGTCGGAATGGACCCGATGCCGACCGTGGAGAAAGGTATCCAAGCGCGCCACCTGTAAGCTCCAGGACAAACAGACGGGGAAATGCAAGGCTGTTACCGAAGAAGAGCGCCCCTGCAAGCACTAGATTGTTGGACTTTATCATGAAGGACACTGTTACTTGGCTTTCTTATTCTACCTCAAAACAATAGAAACATAGGCAGAAGGCTACGTTAAGCCAATTCGTGAATGGAAGAGGACGTAGTTCAGAGGTAGCACTATAATATGATATCCTGTCTACTTTTTCATGAACGTTGAGAAAGATCGACTCCTCAGAGAATTCTGCTTAAGACCGTGTACTAAATAAACTCAAAATTTACATAGTTAACAATTTACATTCTGCAGTGACTCAAAAGCATTCCGCGAAGTTACTATTTATAGCTCACAAGGTCATTTGCATAAGATATTGATGACGTTTTAGTCACGTGACAGTCGGACATCGACACTTATTTCTACGCATTTGAGCTTATTTCAAAGTCAATTATCTTTGACCCTGCATTGTTTTTAGCATGAATGATACCATAGAGTCAGAGAGAGAAATATTCAGAACAATTATGTAGTATTTCCAACACTCGGACATGTGCCAGATTGAATCTAACTGCCCTAGTTAGAAAGCCTGAATCCATTACGAAACCGCATGTTTGTAAGACATTGCCTGTAATTCAGCGATGGGGAAATAGAGGGCAGCAGCTGCAGTGACGTCATCTTTGCGGAATGCTATTCTGCTTAAGAACAAGTACTAAATAAACTCAAAATTTACAAAGTTAACCATTTACATTCTGCAGTGACTCAATTTCAGTTTGAAAAAATGTGTTATGGTATCGTAATAAACACGATTTAAAAATCATATTCTTCGTAGAATTTTTAATGTTCTCGTATTCACGTTTTTTTCCAGCTTTTGCTCTGGTCACCGCGATTGCTCAAAAAATACGATCGCACGGAATCGCACATGCCTCTTGTCATTTAGCTTTGGTAATCTTATCATGTAGGTAATCAGGCCGTCTTAACTGTATCAAATATGCAAAAAAAGCGTTATGGAGAAATGGTAAAACGGATGCTATCTCTAACACTGCGGCTACTTCATTCCAAATCTCGCGAGAATTCTTTTGGCGAGCTTGTATTCAGTATCAATTAATCTCTGCATTCAAGCTGATGACAATCCTCTGATAGACCCATGAAGAATTTGAAAAAAATGTGGTTGTGTGTGGTGCAGCGGTTTTGGCTGAAGTTTCAACCATCGGGTTGGTGTAAGAAAAAGGTGGCCATAACTTCAATATGTTTGTTCTTTTTTGTTTCATTAGTAAACTATTTTTCTAAAGGTGTTCGAATTCAGGTCGCAGCGATTTTAATCGCTCGTGTGCGGGACGCTTTTAATAAACAAAGCACTTTTTGTGACTTCGCCAACAGCGTGTGAACAGACGCCTCGACGCTACGACGCCATGCATGGCGCAACGTTATGACATCGTGGGCTCATCGGCTTGCTGTTCGCGCTGAATGCTCTTACCCTGGACGGTCAGCGCATTTTATTTTTGTCGCTGATCATTGGTTTACCGTTAAGTGTCTGCAGATTGCAACGAACGAAATTGACAGAGGACTTTACTGTATTGAATCTTGAGTCTTAAACAGTCATCCACAATCGGTAGATTTGCGCCACGATTGCAGAAGGCGCCACTGTGGAATGACAACAAACCAACACGTGCTATTTACATCAGACCTCGATTTGAGCCAGATCTCGATCGGTGATCGAATTAAGGTGCCAGCAACCATGCGAGGTAAGCAATTTTATATCATTAAATATCTAGAGCATTTAAAATCTACCGATTGATATATCAATTATGGATACATAACACGTTTCTGGTGCTGTTTCCTCGGCGTGGGTGATGGATGAGGACAAAGAATTCTCTTGTTTGTACCAGGCGTATTTAAATCCGGCTTTTTCTGAAGGTAAATGCTCTTGGATCGATCAATAGCCATGCTTCCACCATAAAGCTGTCATTGGTAAAGTATTTATAGCTTACTTATATATCATTATGGTTCCTGGCGTGTCTAAGTAGGCCTACTCGAAACGGCACAATGTATGGACGGTTCGTGAAGTTATTTTCATAGGCCTATTGATTTGGTAGGTTTCGCAGGAAGGTAGGCCTAGACTATAGATCCATGCACTTGATTGGGAACAACGTTCACGAAAACGTCGCGTCTCGTCACGTTACAGGGCCATGGCGATTTAGCGGATTCTGCGGATTCTGCGGAATCTGGTCTGCAGCGGATTTTCTATGTTATGGGTATCCGGTCGTTTCGCTCCCTGACGTTTTCGCCCCCAGTCTTTTCACCCCAAAACTTAGCCTAATACCATTAGGCCCCACGTGGTGGCGCTGAAGGTGGCCGCTGCCGTGATGTAATGTAATCAAGCTAAATCAAGAGAGTGTCTGAGAGTCACTCTACCCAAAAACTAGTCGTTTCGCCTCCTGGGACTTGGGGTGGTTTTAAGGATCGTTGCCAGGGTCTCGGGCTTGTCACCTTTCCTCGCATGATCTTGCTGGCTGTTTTGTCATCAAGAGTGGGATGATTGACTCGGGTGGACGTTTTAGAAAAATCTTTCATTTATTATGGGAAATTCTCTGTTTAAACTGATTAATTTGTCATCTGGGAGTCCTGGAAATCATCAGTCATCATGTGACTTGAATATCTTAACTTATGATGGATCATCAAGGCAATCGTATGTTGCTCGTGCACAATTTTGCGATGATGTAAAATAAAGAGAGACGTGTCAACCAGGCCAGTGTAGAAGTTTAAAATGTCCCCTGGAAAAATTGTCCGTCCCTATTGTATTCTGCACGATATTAGCAAATTAACGAATGAGCGAAACATCACTGGAAATGAGCGACATTGCTTCCCATTGGCTGAATACAGTAAGGAGAATATGGAGCCGATTGGTAACGGAAATTTCATTACAGCATTACAAAAATAGTACCAAATTGCGTCCACAACCACTTTTTTTTAAAGATCCAGATCGTATGGAGCCTTAAATTGCATAGCCAATATTTGATACAACTTATTTTGTTGAAATCGTTTGTGAGTTTTGTGCACTTTTAACAGTTTGGCAGGACCACCGAGCTGCATACAACCAAGGAAATTACTGTGTATAGTGGGCTGACCTAAGGTCGAAAATCACCTCTCTTCTCGAAATCAGAGCAAAGTCATTAGCATCCCCAGATCAATTTTCAAAGTTGAAAAACTCCAGGATTTATGTATCAAATTAGCTACTACGAACGATATAAAACCTTTGTGCACTTTTTCTATAAAAAAGAGACAAAATTACTCACTCAGAATGACGTTATTCCCACTGGGAACGAGTTTTTTTATACTAAAAATCCATGAAAATCCGAAGTTTTTTTGCCTTTTTTCATCAAGTTTGCTTGCCGCCACCATTTTCTAGCTAAATCATGTGACAAAAGCTTAAAACCTTGACCCCATTTACCTTAGAAGTGTTCAGAACCTGTACATTCAACACTAGAAACCTCGACTCCAGGTCAACAGCGTTGTTAGTACAGGCCGCAGCTAGATGGCGAGATCGCTTGGTGGGGGCCGTCTCCACAGTGGTGAACTGCTCACCGAAAAGGACAATTTTATGCTATAAAGACAAAGCCGGAATCAATGCAAATACCACCCTAGCAAATGGAATTATATTGACAACACTTCCAAATACATACACGTTCGCTCGGTTCTGCAATAGCGTGGTTTCAGTGTTGAAGGCGCGTGTAACGTTGCCGCGATGATACCGCCCCCGAAACAACAGCGCGGGCATGACGTCAACACATAGCGCTGCCATCTATTAGGAACTGAGGGAACTATTTCACAATGTCGCTCATTTCCAGTGATGAATGACGTGTGTTTTTCGGGTGCGTAACGACTTACACGATTACGGGCCAACTCGGCCTATTACCAACACGGCCTGGGTTATAGGTCGCATTAGGAAGTTGTTTTTTTTATTCATGCTCCCCCCCCACACCGTAGTTCCTAAAATCATTGATTTCTCGGTCCTTACAGTATGTCAGTGTTGATTCAGCAGTTGTTTTGGCAAAGACATGTTTTTTGGGAGTTTCTGAAACCTAGAGCGCTACTCAATAGGCGGCTGACAAGAAACTACGCATTTATACTGTTGTTGCCGACGTATGTGTACACTGAACTTGGGATGTGCGTCGGCCCCGTGTTGAAATGCCGTCCAGTGCCAGTTGGTGCGTTTTTCGCTGAGTTGTGCAAAATTCAACATATCTCAAAAGTTGATTTTTGTGTAGCGTAAGAAACTGTCTTTCATAGGAGAATGGTCTCTGTAAGAATTATTCCGGAAGAAATGTATAATATTTGGGGTTTTTCGTGATTGTCCGGCCAGAGATCAAACAGGCTACTGAAGAAAGACTCTGATTTACCAGAGATCAAACAGGCTACTGAAGAAAGACTCCGATTTACCAGAGATCAAACAGGCTGCCCAAGAAAGACTCTGATTTAACAGAGATCAAACAGGCTGCTGAAGAAAGACTCTGATTTACCAGAGATCAAACAGGCTGCTGGAGAAAGACTCTGATTTACCAGAGATCAAACAGGCTGCTGAAGAAAGACTCTGATTTACCAGAGATCAAACAGGCTGCTGAAGAAAGACTCTGTTTTACCAGAGGTCAAACAGGCTGCTGAAGAAAGACTCTGATTTACCAGAGATCAAACAGGCTGCTGAAGAAAGACTCTGTTTTACCAGAGATCAAACAGGCTGCTGAAGAAAGACTCTGATTTACCAGAGGTCAAACAGGCTGCTGAAGAAAGACTCTGTTTTACCAGAGATCAAACAGGCTGCCCAAGAAAGACTCTGTTTTACCAGAGGTCAAACAGGCTGCTGAAGAAAGACTCTGATTTACCAGAGATGAAACAGGCTGCTGAAGAAAGACTCTGTTTTACCAGAGATCAAACAGGCTGCCCAAGAAAGACTCTGTTTTACCAGAGGTCAAACAGGCTGCTGAAGAAAGACGCTGATTTACCGGAGATCAAACAGGCTGCTGAAGAAAGACTCTGTTTTACCAGAGATCAAACAGGCTGCTGAAGAAAGACTCTGTTTTACCAGAGATCAAACAGGCTGCTGAAGAAAGACTCTGTTTTACCAGAGATCAAACAGGCTGCTGAAAAAAGGAGGCAAATGTTTTGACCACAGTTTTTTTGCCTTTTATATAAGGAAAGAATAATGAGTAGGCCTAACTGTGACACTCATTTTCGCTTCTTTTACACACCAGTTTCCGCATCATCATAAACATCGATTGCGAATATTCTTTGTAGCCCGATATTGCACGAGAACAAAGAATTCGTCTAAATAAATAATTTTCCTAAAGTAATGCAGAAAATCACTATTGTCTGCAATAATAGTTGAGAAGTTAATTTTGATGATTAGCATGATCAATATAAATTGGAATGTCTTTGTTTTAAGCAAAGGACTAGATGGCAGCACAGAGGAAAAATACTTACCAGGATGTAGCTTGTTACATCACCCTTAGATATTCAAAGCTGGTAGGCGCGGAATTTAAAAATGGATGAGAGCAAATGTGGCAGTTTTCTAATTGTAAGGGTTTGGATGACTCCGACCAAGGTGTTTAGCTGGACATAAATGCATGGCCATTTTCAAACTTCTATGTGAAATAATCACATTATCTTATTCCTGATAGTTCAATTGGCTTTCTCAACCTCTAAAACCTATGAATAGACACCAAAATCATGACTTTAGCATGAAAAACAAGGGAGATCCGAATATTATGTTGATGCATTTTGGATTTCTCACTGAACCAATCATCTGATGTTACTTCTGATAGTCTCAATGTGATCCTTGACCCCTAAAACCTAGGTATAGACACCAAAGCCAAGACTCTAGCATGAATAATAAGAGAGATATAGCGATTTTGAGGTGATGGCGGCCATCTTGGACGCCATCTAGAAAAAAAACACTTTCCGGGCCTCAAACTCCACTAAACTTTTTGGATATTGTTCTTGACAACCAACAGCACCGAAATCCGTTGAAAAAAAATTTGTTACAATTTGTTGTCGGTTAAGCTGTTGTTTTTCATAAATTGACCTAACTATAAATCTTACTTTTATGTAACACGGAGGAGTGATATCTATGATATAATACTAGGTCATGATTATATAAGTCTATTACATGTACAAGTACCCACATAAAGGAAATTCTCCCTTGATGGTAAGTGCATTCTAAACTCGGGACGTTTCATCCTTTGTAATGGGCTGAAAATAAATTGACCTGACTATAAATCTTACTTTTATGTAACACGGAGGAGTGAAACTAAACTAAACTTTTTGGATATTGTTCTTGACAACCAACAGCACCGAAATCCGTTGAAAAAAAATTTGTTACAATTTGTTGTCGGTTAAGCTGTTGTTTTTCATAAATTGACCTAACTATAAATCTTACTTTTATGTAACACGGAGGAGTGATATCTATGATATAATACTAGGTCATGATTATATAAGTCTATTACATGTACAAGTACCCACATAAAGGAAATTCTCCCTTGATGGTAAGTGCATTCTAAACTCGGGACGTTTCATCCTTTGTAATGGGCTGAAAATAAATTGACCTGACTATAAATCTTACTTTTATGTAACACGGAGGAGTGAAACTAAACTAAACTTTTTGGATATTGTTCTTGACAACCAACAGCACCGAAATCCGTTGAAAAAAAATTTGTTACAATTTGTTGTCGGTTAAGCTGTTGTTTTTCATAAATTGACCTAACTATAAATCTTACTTTTATGTAACACGGAGGAGTGATATCTATGATATAATACTAGGTCATGATTATATAAGTCTATTACATGTACAAGTACCCACATAAAGGAAATTCTCCCTTGATGGTAAGTGCATTCTAAACTCGGGACGTTTCATCCTTTGTAATGGGCTGAAAATAAATTGACCTGACTATAAATCTTACTTTTATGTAACACGGAGGAGTGAAACTAAACTAAACTTTTTGGATATTGTTCTTGACAACCAACAGCACCGAAATCCGTTGAAAAAAAATTTGTTACAATTTGTTGTCGGTTAAGCTGTTGTTTTTCATAAATTGACCTAACTATAAATCTTACTTTTATGTAACACGGAGGAGTGATATCTATGATATAATACTAGGTCATGATTATATAAGTCTATTACATGTACAAGTACCCACATAAAGGAAATTCTCCCTTGATGGTAAGTGCATTCTAAACTCGGGACGTTTCATCCTTTGTAATGGGCTGAAAATAAATTGACCTGACTATAAATCTTACTTTTATGTAACACGGAGGAGTGACCCACTTAATAACCCAATCGGGCTGAGTTTTGATATCTATGATATAATACTAGGTCATGATTATATAAGTCTATTAGTATGTACAAGTACCCACATAAAGGAAATTCTCTCTTGATGGTAAGTGCATTCTAAACTCGGGACGTTTCATCCTTTGTAATGGGCTGTACTTGTTTTCTTGCCTCGTAGTCTTAGTCCAAGCCTCACTGCCTTCCTTGACTTTGCATTGACCCGCAAAAATACTTCTGCTTGAGAGGGAATTTCTAGTTGTACATTGCGCGTGTCCAATGAAATTACCAGTGCATGAATATCTTTGGCAAACACGATTTTGTGCAGCTCGCAACCAAAAGTAGGCTAGTAGGCCTATAGTCATGTTTTTCGCTTGCCCACAGGGCCTTAGAATATGTACTGTAGATTATAAGAGCATGTTGACGTTCATAAAACAATATGTTAACTTGGTGTCATAAGCTAACAATGCTCTCCAGCGAGCGGGCTGAGGGTCTGCCAGTTCAAAACAAATTCATTCACTAACGCTGGCGTTTAAAACTTAACTTTGCATTTTACCCTTCAGTTAAGCCCTTAAGATTTACCGTCTGTAAGTTAAGCTAGCGCCAGCTTCAGTGACAATGCAAGACTTGTTTTGAACAATCAGGTCCAGGAGAGCCGAATCTCAGAAAATCAAGCCAAAACAGCACAAGTTATATGATACATGAGAATATCATCGGAAAGCCAAAACTGCAATTGTCGTTTTTTTTTCTAAGAGTGCCATAGTACGGAAGCAAGGCATGTAACCGGGCTCACCTTTTACATCATGGTAGCTGTTATTCCTCGATCAAATGAGACCTATTATTTAATTCCTATTGCAGAAAAAGAGAGCATAGGCCTGCCCGCAGTTGAGACATCAGGCAAGGAGCTAGACGGGGATCCACCTCCCTTACCGTCAGAAGACATGCCGGTGAGTTGGTTGAACTGCCCATCAAAAGGAAAAGTGCCAATGGTCATATGGTTAATTCAATTGAAAATGGGGACCCTTTCTCCTTCGCCAGAGATTGTATACCCCTCCGACAGGTCTTCGAACGAAATCTGCCGCAAGAATCGTTCGAGGTGATGATATAGCTCTTCGAATGTCTGGAAAGCCTTGGTAACAGTATCCGTGTTTTTTTAAAAATCTTGACACATTTTGAGGGCAGTGAGCGATTCAGATACTTTTTTATAACCTTATCTCCAAAATTGAGTCGCACCAAAGGACATACTCCACTTCCCTCATCAATCAGGATAAGCTCTTCTACTTCCTGTCTAGGTAGGCCAATCAGACGCTTTCAGTGCTGCGACCTGTGCCGATAAGACGGAAATGGTATGGTAATTGCTCTTTTGAAGCAGATGACAAAGTATGTATGATTAGAAAATGATTTTGCACCTTTTTTGCAGGCGTTACCCCTCCACAAACGACAAGATTTCTGGGCATGGATAGGCAACTTGTTGTTTTTCCTTGGGCTAGCGGGCGCCATCTGGGGGATCGGCAATGCAAAAGGCTGGTATGCACCATCCGGGTATGCCCACAATGAAAGTGAGACGTCACAGCAGCGCTTCCTCAAAGAACCAATTACCCCGGAACCGGGAGTCAGGGGCAGGTCAGTCAAACATTTTGTTTTTCTGGTTCTCGGCAATTTTTGTAAACACTTGGCTAATCTTGAGTTGAGGGACTTCATTCAACTTCGGTGTTTCGATGGGCCACCACCCATTCGCATCCTGATAATGATATGTTTCAAATACCAATATAATTATGTCCCTGTTACACAAACAGCATGGACAACATAACCTTAATCAAATCTTCCTATGCTAATACCAGAATCCTTTCCTCTCGACAGGGATGGTGTCGGGGCTTCCGGAAGGTGGTACTACTGGCGACTCAAGCCTGAAGACCAGAACATCTACACCCATCTGTTCGTGTGGATGTCGTACGTTGCCCACCAGCTCTTTGCTTGGACTGCGTTATATTTGGCTCAGTATTTCAAGGTAACTATTTACATGCATTCTCGAAGGTTTTTTTGTTGTTGTTACATTGTTTATCACATACATATTTGATACTTTCTTTGTAGTGTAAGCCGTTCCATAGCAATAACGTTTTGACTTCTTCCTTGGCTTTTCACCAGGTTGTGCCTTAGCCGAAACGGCGTTTATCTCTTATCCCTGCTGGATTACAAAAAAAATAATGTTTGACTGTCATGTAACTTATGAAAGGTGTTTTCTCGATTAGAACAATGTAAGAGACGACTGAACACAATAATACTTTTTGAAAGTCAGCAAGATAGAGATTAAATGTCGTTTTGGCCACGAGAGTAGATTGCTTTGTACTTCTAATGAAAACATGCGTCGAAAAGTCAATTTCCCTTTCTTGGATTTGAACCGCAGAGCTTTAGTTTGCCGGTCCAATGCTCCACCGATTTAGCTATCGGAATTCCCTGATATTCAGAACAATGTGAAGCTACATGTTATACATGGTGAGCATCCTCCCATAAACAAATCCCTAAAACTTTATTTCTTTCAGAACTTGCCCTCGGCTACTGGACCGCGATTTAGTACAAACCTTGAGTGGTATAACTGGATGGGTATTGCCATCAACATTGGCTTTCACCTCCTTCACCTCCTACAAACTCACACGACATACGATGCACTGGCTGCTGATGTCGCTATCAGTAGTTCTCAATGTAAGTTTTAAGATATGTAATTTCGGCCAAATGTACGTTATAAGATAAAAGAATATTTGATATTGGTCGAAGTTTATGATGAATTCTTAGCCACAAGGTAAGCAAAATGAGTGCCAACACACCGATCTTTGAGTTGATTCATCCACAGTCTTTATTGAACACGGTGATAATCAGATTTTTCAAGATTGACCACGCTACCTACGGTGACGTATTGTAATAACGTGCACGACGCATGTCAACAAGCGTAGGGCTTGGAAAGGTTCGTCATGCAATTAATATGATGTTTGATTCGCGAAATTATTCTGTTATCAAATACTGAAAGAAAAGTTTCAATTCGTTAAAACGACGTTTTTTCAGATCTTGTGGGCAGTAGTCCTATAAAAAGTGATATTTTTTTACGCTTACACAAATTCACTCTTTCTCTCCAGGCTCAGTTATAATGCTCATCATCTACATATTCATAATAGAATATCGCGACAGAGGCTATGCCTTCGGCTGGCCCTCCCAATACGACACTGGTTGCGCAACTAAGGTCCGGTTGACTTACGGTCCGATGTACCTTGTCCGCAAGTACCACGGCTATGCATTCAGCTGGGGAGCCATTTATACGTTCTGGTACCATCCCATGGAAAATACTTGGGGACACGTCCTAGGTTTTGCGCACACCTACATGATTCTAGTTCAAGGTAAATATTGAAATACCAGAAAAAGAGAAACGTATTTTAAGCTCATGCCTCTTATGCAAGTATCAATTCGTGTCTTGTCCCCCCCCCCCCCCCCCCTCAAGGGTACGACACCTTATCACCCTATAACGACATCTTAAGGCTCAAGCATCACCCTTTTTTCACCAATGCTACTTTTTCTTTCGTCAAGACATCACCATCAACAATATATCAGTTATCACCGTCATATAAAGTAACCGAACTAATTTTACTGGGTAAGGCTGTATGTTCGACAAGACATCGACACATTAGCATCCTTATTCTTTCCAGCTTCGCCAAATTTTCACTAAAGGAAAAATAAATACTACTCAAGCATCGGCAAAGATTAGTGGTGATAGCTTAACTACCCTTGAGGAGGGGGGGGGGGGGGGGGGGTACAAGAAACGAATTGATACTTGCATTAGTCTTTGTACCTAATGGAACTGTGGTCAGAATGGGAGTGTTTGTATTGGCGCAAAGAAAAAAATGCACCTCATGCACCCTTTTACACATGTGATTTGTCCCCCAAGTGACGGTCAACGTAGAAGAATTGCAGCAGCATATCGCGATTTTCTGAGTTCACATATACATGTACACATATGTTATCTAAAGGATAGCGTTCATATAGGTCACATCATTGATCACACACATAGTGCATTGTGCCCGTGTTCATAACCAATATCAAACCCTGGTGATATCTGGCGCAGTATGTCTCGCTTATGAAATATCGCCTCGCATCGCTGCAGGCGAACAAGTACGTATGAATAGAACGATACAATTTGAACTTCCTTATTTTGGGGTTGAATATCAAGGACAGATACTTGTAAATGTTATAAAATCTCTGTGGCGCTTTGCCAAATTAAAACCTGCATAACTCACCTCAATTTTTCACTGATGCCCTATATGTGGATCACAACTATAACTAAGGTAATCAGTCTGAACAAACTGAACTGCTGAGTGCATCGCCGATAATGATTTGCCTTAATGATGACGAATCATACACACAATATAGTTGTTACATTATACATGTATAATCAGTCCAAAGATACATTATTAGTCTAACGTTACACACATGCATAAAGCAACACATCTGCCTTTTGCACGACTGAAGATATTCAGTAATACCTCATCACGGACCAGCATGGTGTATTCGCCTTTTGCAGACGATAATTAACACTACGCGCTGCGATGCCTCCCGACGGCCGATCAAGGAATACGCCTTCAGCGGAAAAGTGTAAGGATATCTCTTCACTTACTGCATCCCCAAACATGCATCAAAGCCTCGCTAATAACACATCACGCCCTTATTTTCAGGAAGTTTGGTGTTTACGAAGATGCACCTGAACAAGTACTGGCGCTTCATCCTGGAGACCTGGGTGACCTTGCACGGGTCGTTGGTGGCCTACCAGACTGGCGGCCCAGATCATGTCATCTGGCCCATGTTTTGCTTCGGCTTTTCCACAATGGTTGTAGTTACTCAGGTAAGTTAAGCATCATCTGGCTACTTTAAAGATAGATGGGCATCTTCCGCCGTACTTTTACCGACTAACAACGCCGTTACGCGTGCGTTCTCGCAATCGCATCAGTGGAAACTTTCCGGGCTTAAAAGCCGCCGTTTCCGTATTAGTGTCATTCTATGAAATTGATTCAGCTTTTACTCTTTCAGATCTTCACCTTGCCGTTCTGGCGAAAGATTCCCGTATGGGTACGTCCTTTCCCAGCACTTATACTGCTGGCCGTCATCATCTATTGCTACAGCTGGATCCCCGACGCACAAGGAAGATACTTTGTCGGGATGATTGAGGTCATATTCATCCCTGCCCTACTCCTCCTGGCTCCACTTGCAATATGGTTCCTACTCTGGCTGTATCTAAAAGTGGAAGAGAAATGTAAAAACAGGAATACAGACTCTCAGAAGCCGAAACGAAATCTAGCATCGTCCATTTTGTTTTTCTTGTGCAGTATCACTATACTCTCCAGCTGTACTGTCATAGGATTTCTAATACAATATTTTGATACTAAAATGACACTTCCGACCATGATGCCAATTTTGAGTTTTGCGTATAGTATCATTGTAAGCATTCAGCTGATCGTGTCGAAGCAAATGTTCCCTTGCACTGACATCATGCCCCGGAAAGTGGCACCTGCTGACTACGACGTGTCTGATGAAAAAGAGAAGGAAACGTAAATAGGCTGACCAATGTATTTAAGAAATCAACTAATACACAATGCCGTAGTGCAGTCATTATGAAAACAAATATATCTAAACTTGGTATTCATAGTATTTATATAGGACCATTTATATATTAGTATACACAACGGCAATGTTGAAAATGTACATTAAGGACGTAATTCTGCAATTGAAAATGTTTAATTCAATTACAAGTCAAAACTTTTAACGAACGGCGTAGGAATTTTATAAGCACGGCTTTTAATCAAAATTTATATATGTGAAATTACACCCCAAGAAATATTGTATCCTCAATTATGTTTATAAAACAATGCTTTCGAATAAATGTTTTATTTTTCTTAAAATACTAGACGACAATGGAAGCTATTACAGAGCATGCGCATCACTTACGACTCCCACTCCGACTTCAACCTTGAGAGTCAATTGCAATGGTCTAATGACAACATCGATTGAAATCAATTGACGGGTGTTTTCACATCAGTAAGCTACGTGTGCCGAAACGGCAATGTCGAACCTTTATCAGTTGAAAGTGACAAAGAAGTTTTCCAAGGAGTGTTGATGGCCTCTGACTTGGACAGAGATTTAGTCCTATCGCCATGCCATTGTCCAATTTACAATTTGAAATAACATTGTCCATTGTAAAGATGCAGGTGGATTAGCAATTGAAAAACGTTCGTTTAATTAAATTGAATCGAATTTATCACTACAAAGTAGATGACGTCTAGCCTACGACCCCTGGCGGTATAACAGCACACTAGGAAGTGTCCGCGGTGACTATGTACTTATGAGGATATGCCAGTCCCGAAGTTCTGTTATGAAAAGGACTATATCCCGGTTCTCGATCCCAAATCTCGAGTCGTACTGTAAATGTCACTTGCTGGTGGTAACTCGCGTCCCAGGCCACTAAAGCTCAAAATGAAACGTATCCGCTGAGTAGGCGTCTCTGTTTATGAAGCGGTGCTCCAAAGCGCTTTCTTCGGTGCATATACTGTCCAAAGTATTTCGTCGCCTGCTTGGGGTCTTCTTCATCATCATTGTTACTGTTCAAGCAGGTGGTCAATGCAAAATGTTTAGAACACGTAGGCCAATAACACATTCGGTCATCACCCTACGTTAGTATCTATCAAAGACGTTAAAACCACACCTGTCTGCCAGTCCCAATAAACATGCGAAGGTTTCCATGGTTTTTTGTGCTAACAAATCTATGACAATTTTAGCAGCTTACTTGTAAAAGAGCAAAGTAAGGATGTGTATCTTGTATTAAATGTTGGAAGAGTACGGATATTTCTTTCAAGTCTGTTTTGTATTTAGAGGATGATCTAGGATGGGCGCGGCCTGCAGCGAAGTAGTAACCAAAAATAGAGGTATGTCGCTTACATTCAATTTGTTTAAATACGGAGAATCACTGCCGGTTGGCGGTGTCATGATTCGTATCCTCGTTTCCTTCTTACGCATGTATCACAATACATATCGACGCAATAAAGACCCCAATGCCGAATAAGGGGGCGGGTAACTTCGGAAGAGTCCGTACGTGCTGATGTTTTTTGGGTTTGATTATTAAAAACGGTTCTTGGTACATTCTTAAAGATTGCCGCATATGATGGTAGTAATGCGCGGCGCACATTTATCTATAGTTCATCCTTCAAGTAGAACTCAGCCACATTTTGATACTTGTAATACGGTTTTTTTAATGCTCTTCGTATTTCTCTTTGGTCTAAAATATTAATGAATGGTATTAAGTGTTCTGTCTTTCAACTGATGGCGATATTTTTATTTCAGTCGATACTTGCTCCCAGAACAATCTAGAAGATGGGTCGATGTATATTCCGAGATCAATTTCTGTAAGTTTTGTATCATTCAAAAAGATATCGTTTATGTAGTGGCCATCATGTTACATTTCCGAAGTTTTTCTCCTTTTCCGGGACAGTCCAGATTGGCAATTTGGACGGCTTGTCTGATTCTCAGCAAAATGGGGAATCGATCCTCCAGGGTTATCATTACTAAAATCAAGATTAAAGAGGGTAGTTTACTCTTGCTAGAAGATACTGATACTAATGTACTTCATTTTTTTACATTTTCTAGCGTGTTGAAAATTGGGTTCGCCGGAGACCATCACGAGCGTCCTCCGTGGGAATGGAATCTAGCCAGGTCACGCTAGATGTTGGGATATCGGTGGACGTACCATGTCCAGACTACTACAGTGACCTTTTTCAACCACGCATATCGCGGGCTGTTAGACGCGGGGCTGTTGTTATGGTTACCGTTAGATTTCGACCAAACACGAGCGCTGTTTCCCCGGCACTTGTTATACGACACCCGGAGATATACTGGGGGATGTTGCTCGTGGAAAGACAAAGTAAGATCACTCTAAAAAAGCTTCCCCAAGACCAGACCAGAGATTCCCCAAACAATAGAGAAATATTTACCCCCTTACCGTATTTTAGGGGAGGGGGGTGCAAAACGACAAATTATGACCAAACTTACCCGATTTTCCGGCGAGGACTCCGTACCCCCCCCCCCCCCCCCCCCAAGAAGTCCCCTGAAGCTGAACTCGCTCGACAATGATGCACTTGAATCAACAAATGAAATAGAAATCAAGATGGCTGTACCAGATATTGAAAAAGTAACCGTTGTCTGCGAGAATCCTGTTTGTACGAATCCGACATATGCGAGGTTTTTACTGTAATTCGTACTCAATCATCTTTCTAGTTCCCAAACGACTCCCAATGAGAATAGAAGAAGAAGATTTTCGAATATTCGGAGTTTTGAAACCCGAGAGTCAGGTTCACAGCGAGCTACAGCTACATGGCTATGTAGATGGGGAACTTGTGAGTACACTGTTTTGTGAAGATGTAATGATAGCCGATTATCAATAATGATATGCTCTTTTGAAAGTAGGCTTTATGTCTTGAAGGTAGATACGCCTATTTTCAGATCGAATTGCACCAACTTGAGAGGCATGCGAGTACCCAATGTTTAGAACACGTAGGCGAATAACAAATTCGGTCATCACCCTACGTTAGTATCTATCAAAGAAAGTATAAGCTATTTGTCTTGAAGGTGAATTTGGCTATTTTCATATCTGATTACGCCGGTTTATAGGCATATACGTGGGAACCCAATATCGCCACAAAACACTACATTTAATGACAGAATGTATTCTAGACAAAATTCTGCGCTCGGCGTATATCTCATCAATCGTTATTTTAAGTCCAGAACTAAATGCGCTTTCATTTTGTTCGTTTTGGCGTTTATTCCCTTATAGTTGTATCCTTCAGTGAATTAGTACAGAAACTACAACCTCAGAATCCCCGATACATATATTTTGAAAACAAATATAAGTTCTCGGCATCGATCTATAAGTGTAATACCTGAAATCTGGAAGATTTTGATTTGCTACTTTTGAAAACACAGACGAATTCTTGCCTTGGCATTTCTTAAGTTTCAGAGTGTTCATTATATCTTGATAACCCTAAATGTTGATGTGATTTTCTTGCAGCAACTATTTTGTGGATACGTCGATTTGCACTTGAAACTTGGAGAGAGCATATTTGGATACATGCTGCAGGCACTAGAGCGCGAACGAGCAATAGAATACATTAGCATGGTAGGGTGTCTGGTCACTTTGACTGTTGTACTCGGTGTCTTAAAAGATGAAATGAGTAACTGATTACATCACTCTTTGCTTTTTTTCGGGTCGCGCATAATGTCTCCTAAAGAGATGCATTTTCAGGTTTTTCTTTTACTCCAGAGCAGCAGAAAAATGAGTTTTATTCATTTGTATATCATTATCCCGCGCACTGAAATACTCTTTCAACTTGATGACGCCAACAGGTGGGCAAAATACCCTTTCTCGCGTATGGCTCCGCTACGATAGCGGCCAGAAGTAGTCTGGGGTTGCCTAGCAGTCACATGGACACGTGGATCTTAACTTGAAGACTTTTTTTACATGCACATATACAAAACAGCGAATATATCCTAGCTAACAATCTTATCAGAATCCTGTGAGAATTTTCAAACTGGGTAGTTCTGAACGGTGAAGAAAAAGTATTAAGCGCAGGCAGTAACGCATATCTATAAGATTTAAGATTGCGTCATACGTCGCCCTGTCGAAACCAGAGTTTACGTTCAGGATATCACGTCAGTCTTACCGGGTGCTTACCCGTGGTGCAAACTTTTGTATTCAGTGGTTGATGTAGTTCCAAGAACGGACACTCTTCCGTGGCAAAGGCGTAAGAAGAAGGGAACATGTATGGAGAAGAATGCGGCTGTGACAAACCCAGGCTCACCGATGTACCAAAAGAAAGTAGATTGAACAGGGTTACCCTATTCTGGTCATTAAAATGAATAATCTATCAGGCTTATTATCGGATCTCCTTATTATTCCTTAGGCAATGGCCAAAATTCACGGCAGAACACCACTTTTCGTCGGAAAAAGGCCAAAATCTGCATGAAAAACAAATTTGTTGGAGACCTCTGAGGAAGCATCAGCCCCCACCCCCTCCCGCCTAACCCCCTCCCGCCTAACCCCCTCCCGCCTAACCCCCTCCCGCCTAACCCCCTCCCGCCTAACCCCCGCTAAATACGGCCTTGTGAACACTGGCACTATACGTGTAGTTTCATGCAACGATTCGCTGCTAACCCTCAGAGATATTGGTGTGAAATATTAATCCATTATATGGTGAGCATAGTTCCGCCCTGCCGTTGCCGTGGGATACAATCACGACACAATAAAAAATATAACACCAATTATTATATAATTGCTTCTATAATGATTGCATATGCTCGCGACCTTAACACGGCTATTAACGCCTCAGGTGAAAAAATAGGGGACGGAGAAAAAAATGACATGTTGCTGGACGATTTTAAGGAGGCTAAACATTACAGAGACAAATCTACGAATAGAAAATGCAATAGATCCATACGAAAAGGCTCAGCGCTCCGTCATAGAGGAATTTTTTAACGCAGCAAATAATGACAAACGGCGACTTAAATCACATCGAAACTTCTTCAACACCAATCAGGAAATTAATTTTACCTACACAATCGTTTTTTTTATGAATTAAAAAAGCTCTGGATTTCTTCACCTTCCCGTTTTCTTCACTTTTCTCCGTATGCCACAAACGCCTGCTATTACAGCTCAGCCCACACCAACGGTAAATTAGCGCCCTTCTTTCCTGACCCCAGACAGTATTGATTTCACATTTCTTATACATTTCTTGCAAGCGCAGATATTCGATTCAAGCATCGCTTCAGCAAACATCATAGGAAATAATCCGATCGCATAATTAGGCCGACTTCTTTGTGCTGTTGTATGCGTGCAGGTGTGTGTGTGTGTGTAAAGAGCGTTGTGTCAATGTCTTACATGTACTTGTTGTAGTCTGTGAACACATATGTGTATTTTGCTGGTGCAGCATTTTGTGACCGACAGTAACGCCACGTACCACGGCTTTTTTCGGTCTCCAGTTTGACCATCAGTGAACTAGAAGTCCTTAATTTCAATGTACACAGTAACAGCTCTTTCAATTTTTTATAAATAAAGGATGCATGTCAATAACCTGTTTCACTATATCAAATTATTACGGGCCAAAGAAATGATAAACAGGACGGTCTACATGGTCAAATATCAATTTGTATGAAAAATGAATGGCAAAATTATTGCGTGTGGCTGTTTAAAATCAAAATGCGAATACTGAAGTAATCAATATATCGACATTGGGATCGACTACTGGAGTATATTAGTACTGAACAAGGGTCACTGAGGACACGCTAAGGTGATAGATCTAGATACAGAGGGAAACATCCGCTACTCAGCCTGCTGTATTGGGCGACATTTGTATAGGATTGGGATCGGATGGGAGATATCAAAACGGTACAGTAGTCGGTCGCACGTATAGGGCTTCATTCTGTTGTTAGTACTCACTCAAAGCACCAACCCACGAAGCATCGTTTAAGTAAATGTTTTAATTGTCTCTTTACTAAATTGGTATTTTGCTGGTGTTATGTTGATGCATTATTTCTATAATGAATCTATGAAGAAGAATGCTTACACAGTGATTAACCGGTAACATCCCTAGCTGCAGCATGCATTGGCGATCCGCGACGTCTCGTCATAATGCTATGTCAAATTTTTAAAAATCACGTACCAACGGTGTGGGATCGATTATGCGTCCTGGGATATTATTTTCCGTTTTTGTTTAATTGGGGACACATAGAACCCGTGACACATAGGCATGACCCCCCCCCCGTTTTACGTTTTCTATACGAATGGTAAGTTGTCCTCATCCGTCTAGCACGTAAAGCGGAAATCGGAAATTATTAGTGCTGAGAGGACATTCCTCTGGTCTCCTCTCTAAGTACTCGGAAGTAATTTAATCCTGGCGACTCTGATTGGATCAAAGTGAAAATCTCTCCTGTCGAGACTATAACTAGCGGCTCTACCGATTATCGCATTAAAATCTCAAGATTCCACAGACCCACCTCGTTAGAGTTGCTTGAGTCATTGCCTGTAGAAATGGCTGTTCAGTAGAAGGTCAGAGTGCCCTTTCGACAATAACAGTTAGACAATTCTACGTGTGGATGGACAAATTTGTTCGAAGGTTTATGAGTTTTAAAAGATGTATTTACGGTTTATGAGTACAGTACGTGTATCTTGTGTAAAACACGACATCATACGTTTAGGTAGCCCTCCAGTCATCTATAGTCTCAGTTTGGAAAGAAGATGATATTACAGGAAGTCATCTGGACTTTATATAGAATTTATTATATCAATGCAGCCTGCTAGAATTCTTAAGGAAATAAAACATTGTAATCCGTCATGACTACCATTAATCACCGAACATAAACCTTATGGTTGTCTGACAAAAGATGTCATGCCAAAATATTCAAAGAAAAGAAAATTTCATCAACAAATAGATGCAATGCGACAAAAAAATCTAGTGTCCTTGGATTAAAAAACTGAGATTTTCTGACTCTCTTCTGCTCCTTCTCTGTCGATATTCCACTTAAATCTCCACAACTGCGCTGTTCAGGTTGCGTTTCGCCGTGGCAGTGAGACAAAATCTTGTAGAAAACCCACGATATGGATGATGCCAGTAACCTATCATTGCTCCGCGCTAATCGCGTCTCTTTCCAATTCTACGATCACTGAGAGGCGCTGTATTGCTGAGAATTCACCTTGTCGACAAATCACATCAGTTAGTGTTGCGAACGATTGAGGTAGCGAATTGAATTCCTCACGCATGGGTGGAACATATGTGGAAATCGAATTACCGAGTCTTTATTACAGTATGGTTCTGGGAATTCTTGATAACGACTGATTGCCTTCTCGATATATAGTTATATAGCTTTTAGCTGCGCGCTTGAAATAGCGTCAGTATTCGACGCGTTTCCAGCTGAACTCTGCATGTTTCGCTGAATATCGACTCTCTGGATATTTATTCGGACATTGAATTTGCTGGAGGAATATCTTACCTCGACGATTTAACAGACTTTGCTATTCCCTGGGGAGTGTAACTGTATATCGGGTACACGTGCCGGTAAGTCCTGTTTGAGTTTCTATCGTATTTTATCGATCAGGGTCTTTGTATACAGATGAATCGGATTTTATTGCCACATTAAGAGGTTATCTGCTTTCACGTAGGTAGTCATGCGACATCAACCGTATTACGGTTTGGTAGAGCAATATTGGCGTTGCAAGGGGTCCGGAAGCTTTCTACGACAGCTGAAACCCGAAATGCAAACCGCGATCACTCGGCTGCTTCTCTTTGCTTTACCCACCTGTTTTCATGTTCATGTATAAAACTTTCCATTAATCTTAGAAAGTGTCAATGCATTGAATACACTAAACTATGATTTTGAAAAAAATAAGGACTTTCTGATTCCATAAGTAAAATAGCTGTCTTCAATGCATAAACCATTTGTTCACATCAAAAGTAAAATGTCAGAAATAGCTGAGAGCGATTGCGTACGAATTCTCTGTCTGAAATGTCGGATCGACCACATGCATACATCTTCGTAGGGTAGGAACCTTTTAGGCTTTGCCCTCTCATTAATACAGTTAAAATATTGTGCGCATGCATAAGATTGGCTGCACGGAGTGTCAACATCGTCAAAGTACGTGTTTTTTCCGTCGTTACTAGATCTTGCGCCCCACTTTCTAATCGAGCCGTGGCATTTACAGCCGTATAGGTTACCAATCCGAGCGACATCGGAATCATCGAACCACGATGAGATCGCTCGATAACCTTTTTCGCAGTGTTCTTTAACTCCGCGAATATCGCGATGATATTTTATTAATGTTTCAGTCTAGGAGGGCGGTAGTTTGATTGAAGAAACGGAAGGGTGTGATACGTTAATGTATGTAGTACATATTCATACATATACGAAGTAAAAAATACTTAGAATGTATAGTTAGTACTGCAACAGCTAAAGCACTAAAGTAATATATTCTGAAAGAAGGGCCGGGGGATTTTATAAGATTTCTCTCCTAATTCCTGAAATAGTTGAACTAATATAAGCTAAGCTGATCAGAAAATGGAGCCGGTATTTTGATAAGGTTTTGCAACCAGGATCAGGATGTTAAAAAAATATTGATTGCCATTGACAAAAACAACTCATTTTCTTGACCAGAGATTGATTAGCGCACGGCACAATATCCGCGGGAATTATGAAGAAGAGAAAAAAACGACATAAAAGGATATGAGTGACAGTTTAGCATTAGCATGTTTTTTTTCTTTCTGATTGCGGTTGCAACGTAGGATCCACGGCATTTGATGTATTCACTGATATCCGCTTTTAAAAAACCGTCTGCAGTGACTATTGGGAGAGAAAATGTAGATGATTATGTTGTTTACGAATTACGATTTTGTAGTCTCGAAAATCGTCATGCACATATTATCAGTGATATTTTCAACCAAGCAGATTCCGACACCACGCAAATACTGCATTGTACCCATGTTGTGCCACGCCGGCAATATTGTAAAATCTAAATCCTTGAAATCATAACAAAACCATCCATCTTCCACATGACTAAATGTGTCATTAAAATCTCAATGCAACATATATCTATTTTTCTTCCTTCCACATCATCGGAACCGAATTTAATACCGAAGTTGACTTGTCGATTCATACATCGTCGAGCGAAACGCGGAAGTGGTGTGATATGACATTGACATACGTTTTATATTTCAAGCTATTCAGCTGGAAGTCGATATTAATTTCATATAGCAAACAACAACGGGTTTTAAGTTAAGCTATTTAACTCCGCGCAATTTTGCTCATGCGAGTGAAAACAGATTTCGAAATCAATATTCTTGATGGTTGTACTTTTTCTTGTCAGATTTTCTTTGATAATATCAAGAATCAAGCATATTACGCGCACAAGGTGATTTTCCTTTGAGGTAAAGATACGCAAAGATCGTGTAACCACTGATGGTGATGATGTGGGCAGGAATCGTTGTGGTAGCTGTTGCATCGGCTATATCGTATTCTCGTTTCTTTTTAGTTCGTCATCCTAAATCATGAATAGCCGTATCGTGGCGAGAAAACCAATGGGCAAATAGTCAAAGTGGAGACCGTGCGCAGTATAACGCAATAACAGGGCGAGGTGGCAATTGGTGAAGCTGTAACTGGAAAGTGGTCGATTGGCAACCGCCCATGGCACTGCTTGATTCTTGAAGGGTACGAGGTTAAGACAATAATCGGATATTACTAATTAACCCATTAAGCTCATTAGCAAGTCACACCTAGCAACTGATGATGAAACTTGATATATTGATCAATATGATATCCTGATTCACCCTTCTTCGACTTGATGGACACCTAGTCCTAATTTTGTTTCTTAACATGCCGAATAGGCCTTTCGTGCATGGGTAGGGTAAAGAAGAGTTGCCATAGTTACTTTCCTTTCCAGTGATTCACTTGAAAATCACTCAGTTGAGCCTGGGAGCAAAGTTGGATGGAGGGATGTTTACTTTAGTGATATGGCATGGGCTTACAGCGATGACCTAACTCAAATATTATAAAGAGCATGATCTGATTCTAATGTTCTCTCAAATAAAAATACATAGTCTGCCACGTGAATCCCCAAGCCGCTCATTATGGTCGACTTCTTTCTCCTAAATACTTTTTGACAAAGCCATTACCGTATACTCAGTTTTTAGTGGGTTTATTGAAACATACATCTTACCTGTATTTCCCGCTAAAAAAGTACAATAAGTCTCCGAGAGATGTATTGCCACATAACTCTGTGTTAAGGTGGTGAGAAAGCGGCAAACGAATCGATTTGTTGATGCCAAAGGCGCTTTCCTTTTGCAAATAAAAAACAAAAAAAAATCGCGTGCATTCTCGAGTGATAAGTGCATTGCTGAAAATCTTTGCCAAGGCGAATTGTCGTCAAAGCCTCTTTCTACGTTACATGTAGTTATCATAAGTGTCTTCGTATATAGTCAACCACTAAATAAGTAATGACGAAGCAGTGTTTTCTTTTAAATCCGTACACTCCCGTGTACATGTTAGGTGGCACCACGTTTTGCGGCCAAAAATAAGACATTGGGGTCACGTAACCTCGTAGGACCCATCCGTATCGGTTTCATGTCAAAAATTGCGTGATCGATACAGATACGTCATACGGGAAAGATTTTTTGATTTACTTCAACTCGCTATTTACGTGATGCCTAGTATACCCTTTAGCTAGAAAAATGGTATTTGTGGTTAGAGACTCTTTTCGAGTATGGTCAACTCATTGCAAATCGGGCGTGCATGGAGTTTTAGCTGATATGATAAAGTACCATGACAATAGAGTTGCCAAAGAAAAGATTATGCGTACTGCTGCAGATGAATGACTACTCTGTTGCGTGACTGAGACACCATCCCTATTCCGACCTTTTCCTGTGGGCTAGGATGCACAATTTCTTCTTGTAGGCTAAAATGCACACTTTTTTGCCTCTCATGACTGAGCATATGCTTCTTTCGTATGTGTTTGGTGAAGTATACCTGTACCCTAGATTTCTTCTCAGCCGCTGTTATACAGATGACACAATATTGTAAGCCAGTGTACCTCTCCCGGGGTCGGTTTGTGATTCCTCCAGCGTTTGGGTAACATGACCTGAGTCACTTGTCATTGGCTCTTGACAACTAAGCTTCCATAAAAGATATCCTCGGGAATAGAGGCACTTCTGATGTTTGTTCGCTATATCAGTCGGCGAATATTCTGTGTATTCCTCTACCATTGCACAGTTGCACAGAGAGTTTTTGTTAGTCATTTTCTTTGAGATCGCCTGATATAACATCCAGTTTCGCGTTCATGTACATACGATGATAAACCTGCGTCTGTTTTGAGTTTTAGTTTTCACCTTTTGTCAATAGCATTCCGCGATGATGACGTCACTGCAGCTGCTGCCCTCTATTTCCCCATCGCTGAATTACAGGCAAAGTCGGACAAACATGCGGTTTCGTAATGGATTCAGGCTTTCTAACTAGGGCAGTTAGATTCAATCTGGCACATGCCCGAGTGTTGGAAATACTACATAGTTGTTCTGAATATTTCTCTCTCTGACTCTATGGTATCATTCATGCTAAAAACAATGCAGGGTCAAAGATAATTGACTTTGAAATAAGCTCAAATGCGTAGAAATAAGTGTCGATGTCCGACTGTCACGTGACTAAAACGTCATCAATATCTTATTCAAATGACCTTGTGAGCTATAAATAGTAACTTCGCGGAATGCTATTACTGCGGCGGGTTTACGATTACAACACAATAAAAACAACTTTCTCGTGTTACAGTGTTAATATGGGATAAACGTAAGCTTACCTAATAAGATTACAAAATGAACCCGTATTTTGAACAAGCGGGCCCATTGCCAGGTACACGGAATCTCGATTGTCTGTCTCATTTATAGAGAGAAACTATTCAGGGTGATTTGTGTTGCTCAGCATGTTCAGGGATACAGCAAGGAAACACTGGTGATCCTTTTGGTAGTCATACCCACGACCGCATGATTTCCCGCCCTGCACTTTTGCAACGATATCGCTGATCACCATTTTCTTAGGAAGACATGGCTGGCCCTATTATGAGGATGTGGTGTTGCTTGGTTATCCTCATTTAGTGACAACCCGTCGAAACCATAACCACCATGTCAAGTTGAACCAGCTATGAATTTTGTCCCTGAAGATCTTTCAATAGCTCAGCAATCAAATTACTTCACCGCGGCAATGGATTTCCGCTCACCGCCTTGGGATATCGCACTAAACACATATTTCAGAATTAATTTCTCTTTCAGTTTTTGTGCCGTAGGGAACGACAGGAAGCCACCATTAGTGAACATAAATGGGGCTTTATCATTGCCTGGAAAGAGAGGAAGAGGCTTTTCTGTATAGTGATAGGGCACACATGCGTGCAGTGCATTAGATTGGATATAGCAATGAGCGGAGTTCGGCACATGCTTGTATCAGACGCGATATGGCAATGTGAAAAGTTGAAACATGCTTGTATTTAGTAGTCGAGGTATGAAGTCGGGATTCATATCAAGTGTGCAGTTTTAGGGTTTGCTCTGGTAGAAAAGACCCAAAACCCGATTTCTCAAGAAAACATACGCTACGGGCTATGAGCTACATTGTAATTATTGCCAGTGCAAATTTGATATATATAATAATGGTATCGGAACAGCTTTTTTGTAACCCTAGTGGTCAATTGCCGCAATCCCCTCTATAAACGGCCCTATGATTTATTGTTGAAATTCGCGCGTCTGACATCGGTTTTAGTGTATTATGTTCGACCAACAACGACTGCACGATCGTTAATCACCAGATTGCTTCAAGCTCGTGATATTGTGGCGGTACACCATGGCTGTTGACAGACAAGGTATACCTTTCCCGACTCTCTCCTATTAGGCTGAAGTTAATGAGGTTTTTATAATGTGATTTCTAGGGAAGTTGTTATTGTCTCTCGGCTGATTTGTTTTTAATACTTTTGATGTTGTTTTAATTGCCTCGGAGATCATGAGGTTCTAAGCACTGCGCTTGCATGCCGCTGTACGTAATTCAGAGAGGTTTCTGCAGCGGTCCTGCCTGTTCAGGGATCGACGTCACATTAACATCAGATCGACGTCGACCCATGGGGAGTTCAAAATATTTCTGCTGATTTTTCCTGGTGAGAAACAAAATATTGCCCGACTCCGCACCTTGCAGAACAGTTGAGATTTGGAATATGTTTCGCAATTAGCCAAAACATGAATCGAGATTTTGTGATTTTTGTTGGAAATTGCGCGTATCGAAAAAAATAAAGCGGCGAACAATTGGCGTTCATCGAAGCGCCGTAATGCAGAACAAAAGCCCAATTACTCTTAGCATGTTTCTCGCTGGAAAAAAAACCACAACCAAGAACAAACCGTAAAAACGTCATTTCTGGGAATTCTGCTCTCCATTATCAAATATACAATTGCATTATTGTTGCCATGGTTACCATAGACATAGCCCGCACCTGTGAAATGGAACGTCTTCATTTTCCATCGCGGACTGCCGGAAATTTCCTATCATGAATCACGTCAATTTTGATCACATCTAAATTATTACCATGAAATTGACGTTTTGGTACTGCTCATGTTACGCGCTTGGCAATTCAACAGAAGTGATAGAGTATCAAAAGCATCATCTCACTAGAGCGTCTTTCCGCTGTGGTCACCGTCAATTGGCGGAAAGCCAACTTCATTACTTTCTTCTGTCCCTTGAGCCCGCAGCACACTAGCCGCCAACTTTGGCGACAAGAAGCGTTCAGTTGACGCCTCTCGACGCCGAAGTTGGCGGCCAGTGGATCCCGGTCAGAGCACACCTGCCCAGAATCGGCGTCCAGTAGCGTCTTTTCCGCCACTTTAAGCTGCCATTTTGAAATCATGTGACATCAAGACGCATACTGATCGGCCATAGCCTCGCCGCCGACGCCAATTCAGGCGGCAATCCGTAGCACACCTGGCTTCTTCTTGCGTTTAAACGCGGCGACACGCGTCAAAAATCAAACATGTTAGATATTTGGCGTTTAGTTGCGGCAAGTTGCGGCAAGTCGCGTTCGCCGACGCCGTTCGTAGCAGACGAGGGATGTTTCAGGCGTTCAGGACTCTTGCGGCAAAAAACGCCTGTGAACGCCGAAGTTGGCGGCTAGTGCGCTACGGGCTTTACCCCGAAGTTGACTACCCGCTCGCATCTAGGCCTAAATTCCCATTGTTCTACTGTCTAATCAATCAATGTATTGTCAGGGCAAATTTGATCACATCGACCCCACGAAACAACCTCCATGGGGGTCGATAGGTCTAGTTCTTTCACTTACGACCGTACATGTACGTACTTACAGTACATGTATATCAGAAGCAGATGATAAAAAGCCAGATGGTCATGTCTGCGGGGACGGAAGAGCATTAGCTCAGGGGATAGTATCTGCTTACATTGATAACAGCTTAGTTTGCCACACCTGAGAGGAGAGGCATAGCTCAAAGCGTTTATCAGGACTGGCCACAGCCGCTGAGCAATGGTGAGGTTTCGACAAGTGTACGAATTCCGAATTCTAAATAGGCATTTGTCCAAGAAAATTACGGTTCAATATTGTTATGAATTCGTCTACATGTATTCAAATGCGTATGGATGCTGAAGGCAAGCATGCATGTTGGTCACCTCCAAGTGCACAAGTGCGGGGAGGGGTTGGTAATGCCCTAGTACATGCACTACATGCCTGCGCTGACATTAAGAGATATGCCGACTTTACCTATTCATCGTGGTGTATCTGCTCGGGAGGGCCAAAACACATTTAGAACTAAAGCACTCCACTGGTATTTCTGCGTATCTTCTTTCGCTAATCCGCTGTACCTCACTTTGCACTTAGCACTAAGTACATTAAAATTGATCAATAAGACGTGACAACCAGCTCTTTTCCATATCAGTTAAATGCCACATCTGCCTATATTTATTGGTTTAGGACATTTTCTAATTGCCTGGTCGAATGGTGAAATGATTTAAACAACGTTATTTTTTAGCATGATAAGTCTTGATGGAAGCCTTAATGAACAACGGTGGGAATGTCGTGATCAGCCGGGTAAAAAGCAATTAGGTCACATGCGGTCGGTGAATTATTTACATTGTAAACTATCTTATATACAGTCATTAGGGGACAAAAATAGCAGCCTGCTGATTTGAGAACTCGAAATGATCATAACAGATCATGGTTCAATGTTACTTATGTATGTTGTTGGATATTTGCGTTCTCTGATGGTTCATCAATAACATGAGAAAGTCAGGCAAAAATGAAATATATATGATTTTTGTATGAATAGGTTCAACAAAATGGCGAGTTTATTCACTGACATCATAAACATGTCGCCGAAAATACATCGTGAGAAGTTGACCACAAAAAAGTTAATATTCCATTCCATAGTCTCAGTGAACTGCATGGCGACGTTTTATATATACGGTTTACGACCTGAGCCAAAAGTCAGTGTCGCCGGGATATGCACTTAGTCCCGTTAATCAGTAGAAAAACTAATCAGCCCCCTACTTCGACAGATGGCGAGGACCCAAAATAACTGTTATATGTAGCTTTATCGATATTTTATCAGACGTTTATCTCCTGAGGCATGACCAGTTTAACATTTGTTTGTAGTTGCAGAAGAGGAGCGCAAATTTTACTACTTCTGATAGAGACGCTAAATCTGCACTCCTCCTTATCTCGGCGATTCTCAAAAATTCATTTAGAGTTTTTAACGATTTTTATTTGGTGGATTACGAATGTCTGCAGCCCATATTTCACTTCGCTTTGGCGCCACATGATTATTTCCTTCTTGAGTTTTGCCTGATGAAGAATACTCGACGTATTGGCCTAAGATTTCTTGCCATTGAGGAAAATATCAATACCACTAATGGTGCGAAATATCTGAATTGCATGTTCCTTACTTTTTGAAACACAATTACGTTTTTTAATGTCCTAACATGATATGCTATGTTCTCGTTATGATAAAAAAGTAAAACATTCTCAATGACAATTTTCTTGAACCGCATAACCAATTCCCATTCATTATTCAAGAATGACACTGCGCCGCCATTTTGATATACTTTATGGCAGCATGTCGCAAAATGATGTGAACAGACGACAGGCTAAAGGAAGTTGGCTAGGAATTCATTGGCAGGTAAGCGGAAGACTGCCACGTGTGATTAGCTCTAGATTACTTGGATAATTCATGGTGATTTCTTGTCAGTGTTTCTAAAATTGATGGGTGTTTAGGTGTAACGTCAAAACAAGCTAAAAAGGCCTGATTACTTTGATTGCCGTGGAGATTATGATGACGGTTTATTATGCGGATCCTGGATGATGAAACAACCTTGCTGACGACAAGCCGCTTTCCGAAAATCATTATGTCATGTCCCAAATTTCGTGTTGATTCTGAAATGTTTTCGAGTAAGAGCCATATCGCAGTGTTCGAGCCGCCAAGTATCTCACTTCACTTTAGGATGAAGCCTCCAGATTATTCGACAATAAAAGTGCGGGCTGTGAGGTGTGGAGACAATTGAATTGTGGGTTTCTAAGTTTTATATGTAATTAAATTTAGTTTTTAATGCCATTCGAAAGGTCATCCCGCCTTTACTAGAACGGATGCATCAAGAAAAACCAAATCACTACGAGCAAACATGCGTATTGATACGACACAACTCTCATAATAGATGGCTCTCATTCAATAGAAGACTTTCCACACATGTCACGTTTTTGTATTGCCATTTAGGAAGTCTCCTTGCACACGATAATTGGACTCCTAGTTACCAACACCTGGTCTCTCTATTGATCATGCATGGGACTTCTTTAGACAGGTGGTACAGTGAGTTGATGTTATTGTGACACAGAGCCAAAGAGAAATAAATCTGATTTCTTTTACAGTTGTCGAATAGATAAAAAAGAACCATCGCGTTGCTATTTCCAGTAAAATCCGAGAACTTTGTTTTGCCAGTCCGGAAAAAGAGGAGATCATCTAGCCAGGCAATTGTTTTTTTTCTAAATTCATGAGAGGATATCTATCACAAACATTATTAATACCACTGAATACAAGAGGGGGGTATCACTAAACTGTGGTCATTTCATCACAGAAGCCTGGGAACTCTGGGATGCTGATCTCCTAGGATAGATTGATACTCGATCGTATCACAGATGGCAACACAGAGGTCAAATGAGACAATTTGCAATTTCTAATGAAATTACAAGATAAGATAAGATGGAACATAGTATCAAACAATAGTCGCAAAACTTGTGGAAAAAAAGTTTGTGGAGAAATCAGGCTGAACTTACTTGCATGCAATTTAATAAATTTGTTTAACTGCGGCGCACTCAAATGTTCAATTTTGATACGTGTTCATTGAAATACATATACTTCATCCATTAAAATGCGTCATATTTTGATAAACCATCACACGGATCGAATGCCGCACGCACATTGAAAATCCTACTTCCTCGTAAATGTTTGACGAAATTATTTTACATACTAAAATTGCCGAGGCGAGCACTTCAAAGCAACGAAATCTATTTTCTTTGAGTAGGTTATCCAATTAAGAATACTAGCAGCTGGGTCTGAAACAGACATTCACATCCTCTCAGAGCTAGCACTTTGAAAATACAGTCACCGTACAATGTGTCCGGTAAATTGTTGCATTAACTTTGTAGAATTGCATTTTCGGGGCCAAAGCGCCATCGTAAAATAGCTTTAAGGTGTCTATACGTATCTTCAGAGTTCTCAGCTAACCTCGTCAAAAGTTTATAGAGCACTGAAAAATATCGCAAAGCAGAATCCAATAAGAACCGAGCGGGATTCTTATGCGGAGCTTGAAATGTACATGTGTCGGTGCACGTTGTTAACAGTATAAAGTCTGACATCCACGGTGATGAAAGCCAGTTTGTCGTTAATGTCTTAACGGGGGGGGGGGAGGCTTTCTTATGAACTGCTGCCAGCAAATATATCTTATATGAATGGCGATTATGCTTTATTTTTGAGAGATGAACCAGAAATTTTCTCTAATACATGTAATAGAAGAAGATACCAAGACAAAGCTGAACATTGCTAAGAGAAAACGTAGACTCCGCATACATAATCACGCACAGCAAAGACAAAATGACTTTCTTCCTGCAGTTTCCAACTGGAAGTCGCTCAAAGATGTTGAACAAAGATACACACAAATGTTTGCACATTCTATAAAGGCGTATAAAACGACAGGCATTTCAAGCAGCCCAGTGGCCTTGAGGATAAGAGTGTTGGCAAATAAAACCAGAGGTCTCGAGTTCGAGTCCCGATGAGAGGACCTTTTTATCTTTTTTCTTCCAGGATTCTCTGCGAAGGTCCGTATCGTCCCACGGCTTGCTGGTTTGTGAAATCAAGCGCATCGGAGCATTGGAGGTCTATCATGTTTCAGGCCGTATTCAGAAGGGCCTTTCGGTCGTTTGAATTTCTTACTATTGCCGCATGGCGTGCTCTGGTTTTGTGCTTGCAGTTCAGCTTTATAAACATTACACATTTACCCTTGCTATGAAATGGTGTGAACCAATTTCTTTAAAGGTCAATATATCAAGTAGATTATGCGTGCTTTGCTGGTAAAGGAAGAGCGTACGCCGAGTTGTGAGTGCGGCAAGTCCTATGGTTCATTAGTACACTCACAGCATACCGATCTTAGACACTGCGGGAAGCAATAGACCACCCCTTTGAAGGGAAATTAAAGGCTGAACCTTGCGAATGGGGAAGAGGGCAAGTCATCATGAAGATCTCCTTGACATGCCTAATGAGCTTAGTATTCAAAGAGTGAATGACTTTCTCTCCTCCCTGGTCCTACTTGGGGATTGATGATTAGGTCACGCCGCGAGGATGTGAATTCCGAGGAGCGATTCTGTATCTTTGTCTCAATAGACGTCCACCTTATTAAGGAAAGAAAAATACAGAACTTCCATGCTAATGTTTACGATTCTGCACAAACTGTTATTCTAAAAAAAATGTCGGTCACATTTTGCGGGGGACATTTTCTGCCTCTACACTAGGTTGACCTTTGATTCAATTTTGTACTTTTTAATAGCCAACCGGTCATATTGTGTCGGTGATTCTTGTTTATCTGATTGATGTACATAGCTTTATATGATATATGTGACCCGCCATGACAAAACAGGTCGCATGTCGCTCCGAGCTTGACAGGTTGAGACGGACTGGTTGTTCATTTCACTATTGTCTGCCTTTTGTAAAATCGGAGCATATCAATTTTTTCTATTATGTCCTGGTGTCATTTTAGGCTCATCTTCTGTGCGACATGCGACTCATTTTGCCGTGGTGGGTCACATATTATGAATGTAATGACATCATCAGTGATCTGTAACATTGCCACCTTAGGGTCCTCAACTGACTGAACTTGTCATTAATTACAGTGAGAGATTGATTACTATTTACCTGTGATTACCTGCTATTTAGGGGACCGATCGCCATAACCTCCGGTAATGAGAATAGATGTCCTACTAGTATTATATTCCGGCTGATATTAGCTCGGCAAATCACAACAAATGCGTAAGGATAATTCATAATTAATGAATCATGTTAATCTATGTATTCGTCAGGATTCAGTTAATATCTTGATAGTTTACCGTGGCCTGGATGAAAAGTATCTGGATCAAGGGAGCGCAGTTGTGTAGTGTTGAGAATGGCGTTCTGCATTTTAAGAAGGTATGGTTCAGAATACCTCTTAGCTCTGAGATCAGAACACCTGGCTCGTCCATAATGTCAAAGAAAAATTCTCCTCGTACCACTCTGAAGCCACATAAAGTTCAAGTCTTTCTTATACTAAGAAAACTCTTTAAACCTCCCGAGGGAACATAGAGTCGTCCAAATCGCAGGCCAATTAAGCGTCGATATATGGCCAATATCCTGTTCTCGCGTCTGTCTCACTGATATTGACGTCCTAGTAAATAAACAGATCAATCATTGTTACCTGGCAAGAATAAACAGAATAAGAGATGGCTTCTGCTAACATGCTTATTGGTCATGAAATTGACATGGCCCGTCAGTAAAAGGTCATGTGCGAATCAGACTCCAGAGAGTTACATGTACAATCAAAACAATAGACGATGTTGACCTCTGAGTTACCCGTGCTGGCGGTAGCAAACAACGCAGAGCTTAAATGTTTAACTTATGTTTTAAAAAACCGATGCGACAATGGTTCTCCCATCCCGAGATCAACGCCTTTTGACCCTTTGGTACACACTATTAGTCATGGAGCAAGAGATGAGTTAGTGACCCTTGCTCCGACTCATTCTATACGCATCCTAGTCCATTTTTTGCCTCGCTGATTACAAAAATGATTAGGAGAAACTGTTATTTATTTGTCTCATATGAATACTTAGTAATTAGGAAGAGATATCACACTTATATCGAGCATATTGATAGGGGCAGATACATGTAGTTTGTCTGGTAATTCCAGCCGTTCACGAATGATTCTATCCATGGTCTTTATGTAGGCTGTATTCATCCGAGCCCAATTATCGGCAAATGACTTGACGCACGACGCAGGCAGGATTTCCACGAGGGAAGTAATGAGTGTCTATCTCGTAATCCACCTCCCCTGTTCCCTCTACATGAAAAGCAATCCTCCACATGGTCACAGGATTGCATTCCGCTGTCGAACGTTTGACGAACAGCAGGAAATGCAAGCTGAAGGAAAGGCTGAGGACATTGTAGTGAACCTTCAAACCATTAGTGTAATCCTCGTCAATGTGAATTGACGATATGATAGGATATGACATTATTTGCTGCCCCACATCCCAACCTCTGACCCGATATCCCAGTCAACCGCACCCCAAAGACAAAGAATACATTCGAACGCGTTTTATCAGGATGCATGTTACCTAATCGTAGGCTATTCAACATAAAATACCTTCATCTGGCACATGTACATTATTCTATATGAGTCATTACCCATATCTGGTGACAACCTAATAAGCCGATTGAGTTCTGACGACCACGTAATTCCCCCCTTGTGGCGAAGGACGGTGGTAATTGAAAGATAAGTAACACATCGAGAGACCTAGGGGCACAATGGTAAATAATTGGACTGAGCAGACATCCGTAGTGTTGGGATCGCTCATTAGTCATGTTAGTACAGCTGAAGAGTGACGAAGCCGCGAAGGCAACTTCTGCCCCCAACTTTATAGACTGAAAATGTAAAACACGCAGTTTACGTAAATCTAGCTGTAGTAAGATGGGCAAATGGACAAAGGGTTTTATGATTGATTGGTTTATGAATTATGTCAATAGAAAACGGCTTTTCGTTATTGTTATTCCGAACTCATACAAATGAACGATTCTTATATATTGCCTTTGCATGACAGGTCCTTTTTGCCCAGAGCGCTTCGTTATCCCAGCATTTTTCAGGTGATGCTAAGGAGCAGGTACTTAGCGCTTAGTCTACTTATAAACTCTGATGGAAAGAACTAATTGCCACGGAAGGGACCGGATTCGATACCACGACATTTTGGATATGGTCTGGTACTCTAACGAACACGCTCCCACGCTCCCCGTGCGTTACAAATGTATTATGACGTCTCTGTCGTATTGATTCCGGGATAACTGGTTTTGGATACACTCTCCGGTTGACCAGCATCCTTTCTGCACTGCTGCAAGTGTCCAAA
The DNA here is from genome assembly GCF_910592395.1 of Lineus longissimus. Taxonomy (NCBI): domain Eukaryota; kingdom Metazoa; phylum Nemertea; class Pilidiophora; order Heteronemertea; family Lineidae; genus Lineus; species Lineus longissimus. The sequence continues at coordinate 11,053,104 of NC_088322.1, forward strand.
TAATTGTCAGAATGTGTGGTCAATAATCCGGCGTTTTCATTCTATCCATTTCAGGGAGACGCTCCAATAAAGAACCAATTAAGCAACTACAGTCTGTTCAAGCGTCATCTACGAAATGTGTTATGTTCCTCTTTTTTAGCGTGTGACATGTTTTGAAGACAACAAGACGAATATATAAATATGTAAAACACTGCTCTCAATGTCTCTTTTTTGCATTGACCATCCTCTTTTTCTATATATCGTTTTAGGTATCAAAGGCAGATCTTAGGGCACCAGGTAAGACATGTATGAAGCAGCTAGTTGCAAAATCATCAACGAAATATGCTTTTGTTCAAGTGTTGATTTAGAACATATTCCGAGCATTGCCTTCTGCTTTGCCTTCAGTTCTTTTATCAATGTGCGTGTCAAAACTTGTACTGAGCACTGTTTCGTCAGACTAATAAATGATATCTAAACATACAATACAGTATCATGCAACTGACCGCTATAAGCAAGAGACTGTACCACGAAGCTCAAGGCTGTTTTTTTCCCTCTAAGTTATTCTAGTCGTTAAGCTATGTAGAGTACATCGTCTGGCGACGGAAAACCTAGTAGTAATGCCCCAGTGGGTGATCAAACAACAGTGACTTCTATGACCGACCGTTTTCCTTCACCTCTAGGTCGGAAGTCTAGCAGGAGCACCAATCGAGGAAGTGCGGGGACACTTGATGGTGGCTATATCAGCGATTATTCTTCAGTGGCAGATCCACCTAAGAGGGAATCGAAATGTGGAAAAGGTAAAGGAAGTTTAATTCATGGGTCTATACGGTACAAATGTATACTGCTCTCTACACTATACTACGCTGCACTCGTAGCATTGCGTTAGCTTGCAATATTGTGCTGTGTGGCCGAGAGGCCTAACTTGATCAGGAATCCAGCGTCTGAGTATATGTTTGGGCAGGCTTAACGGGTTAAGGCCGGTTTACACATGCAACTTTTTAGGAGAAACACATAGAAACTAAAAGAAACTTGACTGACAGGCTATGTAATTTGAACCATGAAACCTCTAAAAGTTTCTTCATGTTGCATGTGTGAACTGGTCAAGAAACATGAAGAAACATGATGAAACCCCTTTCTTGAAACCTTGTGAAACTAGGAGAAACATGAAACAATTTACGAACATGCTCGTAAATTCTGGACAGGTTTCATCAAGTTTCTACAAGTGTCGATTACATTTTAACTCTGTGGCCAATCAGACTGTGATAAAAAGTCATGTGATTTTTACTCCATATCCAAAATGGCAAAATGGCTAAAAGTGACAAGTCAAATGCATATGAGTGTTTCATAGTGTTTCTCTGTGTAAACGTCCAAGGTAAGGTTTCTCGATGTTTCATGTTTCTCAATGTTTCTCCATGTTTCATTGCAAAAAGTTGCATGTGTAAAGCGGCCTTTATATGGACTGAAATCACCACTCGTCCTTTACCTATCGAGCATTGAAAGAAAAACCACTAAATATCAGCGTTTGACCGATTGAAATGAGTTTGATCAAAGCCTGTTCCGTATTGCTACAGTTATTGAGGAAGTCCCGGATTGGCTTGCCGATATACCCGAGGAGGAAGAAGCTACTAGCGAGAGACACCCAGGACAGGTGACGAGCTCTGCATACCCAAGAAGTAAGTGCTACACCATCTCTTTTTCGGTGTAGGCCTTTACCAGATACGCCTGTACCACCTAGGGTCGGGAAAACAAACCATCTTTACTACCATACGTTACAAGCTGAGTCAGCTGAGCCAGTGACTCGAAAGCAACTGTCTGTTGTCTTTGACCGTGCAGGTCTGTTGGAGCACATTATTTGTTGTGAACATCGATTTGGGCTATATTGTGCTGAGGTTCTGGTCTTGGTAGCCATTGATTGTTCACGGTGGATCGTTTGACCAGTGAACAATCGCGGAATAATATGGGATCAAGGGTGTAATGATGAATTATCCTAGTGGCTACTTTAAATTCACACCAGGATTCATTTCGAAAGCGATATTGTTGGTTCAAAAATATCAGATACAAAACATACAAAATCTAAAATCTGATTTTATCAACAATGCTATTACATGCCAAGGTAGAACATCCAGTCAATAAAGATTCCTATAAGATTCTTAGTTGATATTTCATTCAGTTCCATGTATATGTACATGCACATTCGTTTGAAGATTCTTAATTATTCTTAGTTTGGACATTTACTTAGAATCTTACAAGAATTTTATGACGAATGTGCAGGCGTGTACATGATTGTGCATGTACATGTTCATGTACACGAAACTCAGTTAGATCGTTACTAAAAATCTCATGAAAAGTTTGTCTCACTGGCTTTTCACTTTAGTGCACTGCACATACCTCTTTGTCACAGCATACTCTACTTTATCATAAGGGCAGTTTTGTTTACCTTTTATGGCTAATAAAACATCTGCAATCGAAATGATAGACTTATAGGTCAGCTTATTTAGGTTTCTCCTTGATTTCCTCATTAGCAGGCTTAGCGAGATTTTCCTTGCGTTGAACATTATTTACGTTTCAGTCATTCGCACAGACCAAAAGAGGCATCAGAAAAAGAATCGTCCCAGGAGGAAAGACACCCCAGCTGCACAGCCAAATCCAAATCAACTCGGTACGTTTTGTTTCCTGATAATTGGCAGGTTTTGCAAACCTTACGATAGCTACAAATGACGAAGTACATGTACAAGTCTTCCTTCGATATTGTAGATTAATCACGACTGATTTAATTTCAAACTGTGTTCAGCTCAGGTAAGCGCTGAAATGCCGGCGGCCGCTTCTCCAAAGTGGTTCTGTGGAGACCTTCTAATAGTCAGAATTGTAGTAAAGCGCTTTGATACCGCTTGAATCGGAAAAAAATGGTTATTGCATCTCAAGGAAGGTTCTATGTGAGTTTATTTATCATTGTGTTTCAGCTATTGATCTGCGAGTTGTCAGAGGCAGGAGCAACGCCATTGAAGAGGAGGGATCCGTAACAAGCCTTCCTAGCCTCAGCCCTCGGTCATTGGACTTTCCTTCGCACCTGCTTGGCCCAGCTCCTTGGGAGAAACCCGCCCTGCCAACACTTTCAACGATTGACACAACAAGGAAAGGTGTGAGGAAGAAGAGTAGTCTAAGAGTGAATGCTGGTAAAAAAGGGGCGCCAATCCAGCTGCCAAAACGAACTAGTAAGTCAAAACTGCATTGAAAACGTGTTCGATGGATACAGAGCAGATGGCATTTTCAATCGACGCAGTCTGTCATGCACCTTTTCAAGAATTATCAAGGAATCGGATGCTTTACCAGTAAATACCCAACGCTGAAGAAACGTGACATCATTCAAAAATAACAACAGACGACATGACGTCAACGGTAACCAGAAAAACGCCGATCGGTACTGATCAGACGTCTCCTAAGTGCACCTCGTCGATCTGATTTTTACCCAAAATTACTAAAAGCGTTTCGCCAATAACTCATTAACATCACTTTTAAATAGCCATTAAACTCATTGTCCGTTTCGTATTGAAGAATACATTCCGCGCCTATTCGAAAATGTTCGGAGGCAGTCGAAAAAGATGATGCAAGATCTCAAAAATGTCGCCAGATCAACAAACGCAGCACCGAGTTTATGGCGCGGACGTTTTTATTAATGAGACGGCGTTTTCCCGGCAACCGACGTCAACAACTGTTGTCGTTGTCGTTACAATGTTCGTGCGGGCCATGAAAATGTAAGCTCACGTGACTCGATGCGCCATCTACAGGGATTTAGCAAAACTTCGCTTCCTCATTGCACTACAACGATTGCAATAATATCCTTTTCTTATTTTCAGAAAAGATGAGTGTGGTAGAAGAAAACCCCTCACTGCCATCGCCAAGGACGAACGGTGACCCAAGCATCTCAGGCGCCATTGAGGAGGGTACCAAACATGCAAACGGTACGAAGGAAAAGAGAGTTTCCATTGACACAAAACACATTGTCGTTGGAGAGGATAACTCCATTACAGTGATTGACGAACCGGCATGTAAGGGATCGTTGTGTCATAGTAGAACTAGTCTCATTGTTGTTGCCTACTGTGATGTTGGCTTCACGCTTAAGAATGAGATACGGAGGTTGTTGTTGTTGTTGTTGTTTTTGTTTTTTTTTCTATCTTTTTAAAGTGGCCATATGCATATCCCGTAAATACGGAGAACGATAAACGATGTTCCACGGCATGTCGTTTACGTTTCCTCGGTATTCGGACACCCAAGCTGCTTACATAATATACGAACTATGTCCTTGCTACTATGTATCATGCTTATCGTTAAGCTATGACAATAGGCTACAGCTTTTGGTTTGCACATAACTCCAATATACGAACTATGATATGTAAACATGAGAACGGATAACACCTGAGCAAAATATCAGATAGGTGATTTTAATAATGGATTCCTTACGGACTACATTGTGTAACTAAGCTTTTGCTTGTTTTTCAAAATTAGTTCTTGAACGAATTGCATTATAAAGTCCATATCTCAGTCGATTCATAAGCAACTGGCACGTGTCAGGATAACTTACTGCACAATCAGCTCATGAAAGACTCAAAATGTTTCGTTGACCAAAATCAGTGAACTGTTATTGCAGGTACAAATGCCCAGACTGCTGATGCCACTTCTGCTGTTACTGTCAAAAAGAAGAGATGTTTATTACGGAAGGACACACCCGCGACGATAGATGTCGCTGGGTCGAGGCGAAGTAAGTGAGACTGTATTAAGTCCGATGTCCAATGCATAATGACAAGCCTGGTCGATTACTGTGAACCCCAAAGTATTTGCAAACTCTTTAACTGTTTTTGCAGCTCGAAACATCTCTCTAAAAATTAAGAAAAGAAATCTCGATTTTTATTTTGGAGAATAACAAAATTCCTTTCGGTTTTTGAAATAAAAAATTGCTGGTTCGCATTTGTTCTCGCTAAATATTTCCAGTTTCCAGTTTCCAGTAAGAGAGTTCATTTTTGCTTTCTTGCTTGAGTAATGTAACTCATTGCAACAATAAATTTGCACCCTTGAGAAATTGAGTACGTCAATATATTTCTCCAGGTTTTCTAAATCAAATGCACGAAGACACAGCATGCGTAGAGGAAGTAGAATCAGACGAGGAAGATCAACACGTGAATGAACTTTCAGAAAAAGTCCGCAGAATCCCACAAAAAAAGATCAGTTCCTGCATCAGGCGGACATCAGAACGAGGCAATATTGACCTTGACATGACCTTGACCGAGACGCTGAGCACATATCTTCCGAAGGCGCGGAATTCAATCATGGAGGATGATATTGAGGAGGAGCATGGGTTATACAGAAAGCAATACCGTAAGTGAGCCAGGATTTAGTCACTTAGCGCCCATTCCGTATAACAGGTCTGATATGATAGTATTTTACTGTTCCCATCGAAAGTAAGCTGTTTGATTCTGTATTTTCTGTTGGAAAGTTTGTAAGCCTAAGCTTACACTATTTCGTATCGAAATTCTCAAAGAAAACTGATCTAAGCTGCCAACTGTATCTGCTTAGTACCAAATATATATCATAAGGTGCCTGAACATGGATGAAAAGAAGCTTGGCGGGAACCTCAAAATGCTTCGAACGGAATATTGAAAAAGGTAAAACATTTTTCATTGGGTTTCATTAGATTTGAAGACAATTAAAAGCGTTGTTACTGTTGTAAGCAATTATCAATATGCACTACAGTCACGTTCAAAAGTGGTATCGTGAATGATGTGGACTCACTTGTTATTTTGCTTCTCACTTTCACATACTCCAAACAAGCCACACTATTCGTTGAGAGACATATGATAGGTCGTCCATTTAACCTTACGTTTTCTCTGCAGCCTTGGAACATTATAAATTACCAAACGAACGGCGGAATGAGGGTCTCATTCACGCGGAGACTAAATCTGGTACTAAGGTGCTGACGAGGAAAAGCACACCAGCTAAGCTTCCATCGGTAAACCGGGCAAAAGGTAAGAGACGGTCCCAGGTCGAAGATGACAGACACTTTAGGGAAATCTATTAGAGCACTACAAAGACTTTATATCTTTTAACCATTAACGGCAAGGTGCAAACGTCCCGTCAATATTTGTTTCGTGCGAAACGGAACTTGTCGCCCGAGTCATTATGTTTTTTCTTAATCTTGTTTTCAGTCGCCCACAATCCTGGCGGTGCTTTTGAGGAGGAATTTAAAGAAGAAGACGACGAAGAGGAAGAAGGCGATGGTGAACACGGACTGATGTTAGAGGGCGCTGTTGGGGGATTACATTAGTTTATCTAACATCCATCAGATGGCAGTGTTTGTATTGGCATTTAGGGAACGTAGTGTCAGGCAGATGTAAATGAGCTATCCACTCCATAAACGTCAGTGAATTATTTTGCCATTCTTATATGTGGGTTATCCTATCAACGTGAGAACGGACCACCAATTGATTGCGCTGATTTCTGGTAACCCAATGGTGCCGCAGTTCAGCGATATTTCGAAAGATGTTTGTGGTAGATCGAATAAGGACAGCAGGGCAGAATAGTTGAAGTCAGAAGCGCATAGTCGAGTGGCACGCAAGGTGTATGCTTTATTCAAACACAACACGGATACATCAGCGTATATCTTTAAGAGGGTGTACGGCAACATTTTCTCGGTGCTGTGTTCTCTTACTAATGCTAGAAGAATCAAAATAAGTTGATCAGTTAATAATAAGCGGATTAACTGTTAGATTTCGTGCAAGATATTCGAAAGATTATAAGGGCAATCTGCGCGAATCATTGCATAAATAAAAAATACTTCGGATTTTGATTTCATAATGGTAGTGGTTCAAATACATTTATTCAAGTCCGAAGGCGGTTTCGAGATATAATGCTGTTATTGTTAGGCCATCTCTCCACGCAATTCACAGATCGCGAATTCGAGTTTCAAACTGCTACAGCACAGTGTCGTCGGAAAGCTGGTTCTAAACTTGTATCTATGTCCATGGCGAGTGTGGATGGAATCAAAAGTAACCGGTTCCAATACTTTAAGCGAGAGTGTTCGCAAGATCGTGTCTAAAAGACGTTCTGGCAGATATCGTGACGTAGGAATTGAGAAGGAGGAAGGAGTTGTAAGAATTGTCAGGTTGTCCAAAGACAGGCCGCGGGCCTTTGGCACAACCATGTCGATAGGGGAGAGAGCTGGCAATGAGTGACGTTGAATCTCGGCAAGGTTACCCTCGACTGGTTTATAACGCCGTGATTGTGCATGTACACACCAAAAAGATTTCTTACACTTTCAGAAATTACAACACAATCGTAAGTGGATTAGTTACATTGGTCGTATAGTTTGGACAATGAGAGCCATGTAGTTAAACATGTTTGTGTGCAGCGCCAGCAGTGTAGAAAATGTCAATGCCAATTGCGCAATAACTTATGCATGCGGTGACGTCAAACAGACTGGAAGCAAAAAGGTATTGAAGTCAGCTACGCGTGGCAGTGTAAATAATATCTAAAATTGTGGGAGCTATATATTTAGAATTAAAAGTATTATGATACGTTGGTGTCACCTTGTTCAAAGTGACTTCCTTTGCACTGTAAATGCAATTCGTCCCCGTGCCAGAACTGTGCAATGTGCGACTTGAACGCATATCTCAACGAATGTACATAGTCCTGTACACGGAAATGAACAAGATCTTAATACGATTGTTATAAGAATTTTATTCGGACTTTCAACCTTGGTGGACAAAGCAAGTCCCTTTTTCATGACATGACAAGTGTATAGAACAAAGGCAGAATGTCAAGTCGCTACCCCTTTCCCTGCCCTAATGTATGTACATGTATTGAAATCCATTGCACGAATGCTTTAAAAGTGTCATCATCACCAGGCGAATCAGTGGCCCTGCGACCTCCGGAGTGCGGACATGCATCCATTGTCTGCGGTGGTTGATGTGGAGCGCGCACGGCAGTTATGATTCACCATCATGGCGATGGAATTGGGTGTCCTTTTTTAATAAAACGTTAGTTTTTAACAACAGTTGTGTCATTTGCGTGTCTGTAAAGCACACCAATAATTGTCAATAACTGAATTTCATTGTATGGCTTTTTGAATAAAAATTCAAAATATGTATGATAGGATTTATTTTCTATTTACTTGGTATGGTATACCGCAAAGGTTAAGTGTACTTCAAAAGTTTCCATTTGTACGACTAAATATAGAATAAAACGGGAAAGAAACATGTTCAAAGCTAAACATCCTGACGTAACCAGTGTTTTTCAATATACTCACCCTTGGTAAGTATAGCACCTGATCTCAGGATGAAAACTTAAGTGCACTGCCCTTGAACTATCTTCACGGTCATCTATTAAGGAAGGGAAGATCGACCCCGGGCTTAGAATTTGACATAAAAGGCATAACAGTCGGATCACACTTGACACAAAATTTGTTATTTCTGCGTGATGGCCACCTCAATAAAGTAATATCAGTTTCTGTCTCATAGCCTACGCTATCGGACAAACCAGGAATATCATGATCATGAAATCGTGATAAAACATGTTTGTAAGTAACCTCGTTTATCAGCTCATTGAAAGGATTTACGAATAGTTTTTTTCAGAATGTGAGAGCTTACTATTGATTGCCTCGAAAGTTGTTAAAAAGAGGACAAGATCTATGTTTTTGCCGTTTCATCATTTCACAATCACGGTGTTCAATGTAACTGCGAACGCACCGAATATCTTGCCTAGTCAGTTGAATATGACGTTCAATGATCATACTAATATTCCAGACATAATCAGTGCATGACTAATTGCGTAGCGGACGACTTAAATTTAGTTCAGTTCCTTTTTACTAATATGTACAACTTTGTAGTTCATTGAGCATACTACAAAACGATATAAGACTAGGATAAAAAATCAATATACATGTACATGTAATACAATGTAAGAGCACATTCAGACACGAGCATGTATCATTCCTTGATATTTCAAAATTACTTTCAACGTCTTGGGTAATAATACGTGTGTTCATGGATTTTGATTTCGCTTTCCTCGTTATTGATATAAATATGAATCTTGTATAAACAAAATCGGCTACTCTTTCAAAGATGAGTCATTGAATAAAAACAAGTAAATGCTCTTGAATAAAAACAAGTAAATGCTCTATACAGAAATATGTTTAATTCATTGACAGTTGGCATTCCTGTGCCAAACTAAAATAAAAGCAATTACTAGTCTTAGTTCATATCACCCAATGTGGTGAATGGTGAGTGAGGGCCATTATGTTTCAATATGCCCGGACCTCGCCTGGTCATTTGTCTCGCTGTCTTCTTGTTCCTTCAGTGCTATATCAATAGCCCTGCTAGCCCGTACGTACCAGATGGCAACCGGAATGTAGATAAGAACAAGCATTGCTAAAAGGATGCCCGCGTAGACGTAACAAACAATATCCGTGTAGGGCACCATATTTTTCAAATCTGGAAAAAAAGTGATTCGTTGTCAAAAAGCGGATTATGGTAGCTGTATTCGGAATTCTTAGGCAGAAAATTATGATAACTTTCTCGCGATTCTAAGGCATATATCGTCAATACTGGTGTATGGTGTACATGTACATGAACAGTGTGTACAAGATTCTGGCAGCATCCTTACAAAAAAAATTTTGGAAGGATTATACATTCATTGTACTTCATGTAAGCAATTCAATAATACATGTAACTGATTATCGAATAAGAATCTCATCAGGGTTTTTAACTAGGGTCGCATGTACATGTAGAGTGTATACAAGATGTTGCATATGGGCACATCCTTACAAGAATTTTACAAGGATCATACACCTATTCTACTTGTACAGAAGAAATTCAATAATATCAGGTTACCGTGGAAGAGTCTCATCAGGGTTTTTAGGCAGGGTCACATCCCACCTGTAAAATCGTCTAAAGGTGCACCGCACCATCACTTTCACGTTGGGTGTATTTCAGCAGGAATCATCACTAACTAGAATTTTGCCAAAACAGTTTTTGGGCACACAAATTCTGTGAGCAAGAAGATGCATTCCTGTGACGTGCAAGTGATACATGACAGCCAAATTATAGCAGGCATGAGCAATTGGAATGAAGAGGTATTCGCATTCAAGTCAATCAACAATTTGAAATAATCACTGCACACGTACATACCTACTGCTGCTTTTAACAATATGAAAAGGGGGAAGGCGAGAAAAGAGAAGTTGACGCCGATGGCTGCCACAAAGGTAGATAAACCAGTCGGGCACTCAGTCAGCCAGAACGTTATAACTAAAAGGTAGACCGTAATAAAGCCGTGATTATGAAAAAAAAACAACAAAAAACAAAAACAAAATCATTCTGTATGTAAGGTTTCCACTTGCAGTGGTCAGGTAAAAATAGCTGTAAGCGCTGTTACTACTGCAGAAATTACGAGAAAAAGCGCCGGGCGTATTTGGTGTTCGGGAATGACACAGTAGTACCAATCAGCTGACGCAAGATGGCGGATGCTATAAGTTTCCGGGCATTTATCATGTTGAAGTGTATTAACAAGGCTAATGTAGTCTATTGGGACATTGTATGCAATCCTTTTATGTGGTGAATTGTACGTGTGAGACTCACTTGCACTGTATGTCAGGAATGAGGCTAGTCCAAAAATAATGTTCTGCGGGAGGACATACATCGAAGATATACCCATAAGATCACGATTGGGCATTATTGACGCTATCACACCGGTCGTCAGCGGGGAAACTACGTTTAGGAGCATACCAAAACCTGGAAGTATATCAAGACATGGTTTTGAATATACTGGATCCACTCGCCAATAAGATCCCAAGCCTGACAATACCCGATTTCTACTCCCGCCTCGATGGGTCGAGCCTAAATAACCTGACATGATAGTAGACCTTTCGCAGCCACAAAAGGGGTGGGTTATCTTGTCTACGTTTCTTCCGATTGGTCTTGAGTTGTAATATGAAAAGTTTCGCTGTCGAATCATGACCATTCATGACAATTACGTTAACTCTTGAATAGATATCCCACCCCTTTTATGGCTGCGAAAGGCCTGCTATTGCGTTCGGCTGTTTAGACGGTGTATTCCTGTTTCGCCTATTCCTGTTTCGCCTAATTCCTGTTTCGCCTATTCCTGTTTCGCCTATTCAAATGTATTGCTAACCTCCCCACAGACGTAGGAATATGAATCGTCCCTTACTATAGTGTTAAAGGCTATCATTAAGAATAAAGTCTGAAATAATGGATTTAGCGACATGTCAATTATTTCAGTATTATTCGGAATAACTTTGGAAAATTATACATAGCTTACATCGGCTTATGTTTTAGCTTATTTTAAAAGGCAAGAAATAAAATAGTAAGAAAATTTTACCCTTTCATCAGATTTGAGAAAGGTTTCTCAGGCCTGCATTTTATATTGTTGATTCTCTTTCTTTTGTCTTAGTCAGTAACTGGCTTCGTAATAGAAAGAATACCTATAGCTACATTGTTCTTTACTATGACATGGGTTTTACAGCTGATTTTGATCAAATAATTATGAGAATGTACAGTATTATGTATTTTTATCAAAAAGTCATGAATTCCTGTTTTTATAAAATAAGCGACTGCTTTACTCTACTTAATCTATTAGTTTTTACTGTGTGTCAGTATGGTCATATGGTCAAATAAGTCCCGGACTGTCCCCGCTTTCAAGGTGACTCTTTCAAAACGGTCATGGCATGGTTTTTTAACAAAGTTGATGGCATTTGATTAGTCAAATTGTCATCACATCGTTAACATCATCCAATTGTCCCCTCACGTTTTCCCCATAAAATGGACCTGCATCCCTAAGGTTCCCCCTGGGAGAGTCGATTTATTGTAGGGGTACTGGAAAGTAGGCGAAACAGGAATAGGCGAAACAGGAATAGGCGAAACAGGAATTTTGTAGGCGAAACAGGAATAGGCGAAACAGGAATAGGCGAAACAGGCATAAACCGTTTAGACTCTACCCATCGAGGCGGTGGTACAGATAGGGTATTGTCGGGCTGATGCACTTCATCGTTATCATAATGATCATACAGACAACATTGGGCAAACCGCATTGAAACTGGTTGAATAGTTTAGGATATGTATTTTAACTTTCTTACAAGAGTTAGATCTTTTGACAAACTTCGGAAATGGTAAAAAGTTCTGTAGCATGCATTGCTGTACTTTTCGTGAATGTCTTGATGATGCGTGTTGTCTTGAAGCTGAGCAATGTCAATGCATTGTTGGTCAAGAAGGAGGATAGTAAAGCTGGTGACATTGAAAGACTTAGTACAAACTTATGTATTCTCCATTTCATGGGTTTGTCAGTGATGGCGGTCCGGTATAATAATGCGCACATTTTGCGTGGTACATTTGTACTCCTAAAAGATAAAATCGATTTGAAATTTCTGAAGGTTCGGTTTCCTAATGATATGTACATGTACATTCATCGGAGTGACTTACCTAATGTCTTTAGGAGGTTAACTAAGTTATTCTGCCACAAGGGGTGTCTACATTTCCTTATTGCTAACTCCATTAACGGCACGATTGGTAGAAAAACGGCAAGCTGTATGTTCCTGACTAAATTAAGTGTGCGGATCTCACCTTGGTTGAAAAAACTGACATTTGTGTCTGTCACCAAGTGGAACTGAAAAGGAAATGTTCAAAACACCATTTATATTAGTGGTTTTCTCCTAAGATCTTCTGCGTTTATAGCGTAGTTCCAGTACCTATCCTACGGCAACAAACTACTGAAACTTGCATGAAATATTGTCTTTTACCAAAAGAACTGAGATAAAAAAAGAAGCCATGTATAAAACTACAGAAAACTGATGTGCCGGGAAATAATATTCAATTGAAACATACTTTTCCAACAATTATTTTTGCCAAGTTCTCCTTCCTCATTGCACAGGCTAAAATGCTGAACACGACCTATTCCATTATCTGTTTGTGTGCATTTAACCCACTGTGTCGTTTGATGAACACAACTTTATAGAATTGAATACAGGAAATCAGATCCAGGCTGTTAAAACAACATGTTGAGGCCATCAATTACATAGAACGACACGTTTTAACACGTCGTTCTATGTAATTGATAGACATAATGTTATGGAGCTGAAAGTTGTACATTTGTTTATTTTTGTGCACAAAAAACTCTGAATAGCGATCTTACAGCATAAGGTGTAACGACCGATACAGCAACTACAGAGAACAGTGGAATCGTGATGACAGCCTTTCGAATTCGAAGTCTTTCCAATGTGCAACTGTTCACGACATCTTGTACGGTACGCATGCGCAGACTTGTGTCATTTGTATCGTAGTGACGGCGTGATGAAAGACACGTGATACGGTTTCTCACAATTTGGACCAAATTCGTGAGTGATCTTAGCCCTAAAAAACAACATACTTCTCTCAGTTTCTAAATTTACACACAAATAAATAATGCATATACCAACAGCATTTGATTCGAGGTTCTTGCTGTTCCCGAACGGCTGAGACCCAAATCAACATCCTCCCAATATATATAGCAGATAGCAGACTTTTGAGTCATTTCCAGGATGGACTGTCGGGAGATGCATATTTGTACATTGTTACTTAGTATGGCCATGATATCTCCCGCAGCATTTTCAGGTACATTGTTTGCTTATCGTAAAGGGTCGAGACATGTCTTCATGAAGAGGATACAAAAATGTACTAAAATCTCAAGCCGTGATGCTTAACAAATGCCAACATTGATTGATTGATTGAAAAAGTTGGCTGTGATGGGTGAAATTGGATTAAATTTTTAATCCTTAAATGGATTTTATATCTACATGTATCTGGGTTTTTTTTGTTATTTGGTTAGCATTGGTAGTATACAAATAGCAAATATCTGAGCTGGGTAATGCATGATACGTTATTCATCAGTGTAGATGTATTTTCATAGCCAAAATAGCCAAAAATCAACTCAGTACTTGTCTTCTGGGTTTTCTTCTCATTGAGTACGCTAAGTATATAATTGCGCTGAATACAGTAAGCTGAATGTTTCCAGTAACAATCATCAGCTTCTCCTAAACTATACGGATAATCTAATTACCTTCAGCAGGAGACCGTTTGATGTACGAGCGCTTTCCAAAGAGGAATACTGCTAGTGACAGTGCATCCAGTGTTACATTTGCTGCATGTCGTACAATTTGTGGATGGTGTAGCAACCAGAGTGGGGTATGTGGCATGTAGATATCGTAATTACTTAATAGGAAGTATTCTATGATGGTGCCGGCCGAAACAGCCATCAAAACCCTAAAATGAAAATGCATATAATTTTGGCAATCGCATTCAAGATCCCCATGGAACTATCACATGTTTCTAACCCAACCAGATAACTTGCAAAACATGTAGATTTTGTGTGAGGACCATTGAGAAACAACCAGCTTTTAGTATCTTTTAAATGTAATACATCAAGGATCTGTTCATTCAAACATGCCAAAAGCTTTTAACTTGAGTTCACGCATGCTTTAAAGACACACATATGATCGATGTAAATACCAGTATCAGCATGGTAGCAATCGGACTTTTCCACTGTGAGGTTAAGAAGGCATGTCACAAACGCCAGTTTTAAAATAATCTTATTCGTCGAATTATAATCTCGAAGGCATGCATGGTGCATCAGTCACTTGTAGGGAACAATTGGCAATTTATCGAATCGTCCCGTGGCCAAAAAGAAGTTCTTCATGACAAAGGACTTATGACTACTACGCCAAGTCCATTTGAACCGCCTTTCATACCAACCTCTGCTCAAGAAAATCAACAGCATGTACAATCATTTGACGTATAATCACCAGGAACTGATTTAATATGTATAAAAAAGACATCATAGGTTTAGACTTTGATGAGTGGCACCTGCAACACTAATATGATTTGAGACATTTTGCATGTCGTCACGTTACACCGACACTACTAATACAGACAATGTTTTTGCAACCCCGTACCCGTGTACTGTGAAGCGAAATGTAGTCCCGCGCTATTAGTTCATTGACAATTTGAGTGCTAAAGATGACAAATTACGCGTTTTCCTCAATGTAAGTGTTACATTATGTAAAACAATGTTTGAAAAAATTCGAAAAAACACCTACCATCTAATAAAGGAAGCCTGCGATTCCGTTTGCTGGTTTATCTGCTGGGATCCAAGAGTCAGAACAGACGGAACAATCATGCTGATGCCGGCGAGAAACATGACAACACTTGCGCTCAAAGAAGCAACGAGGAATTTGAGCTGTATCAATTGTGCAGAATCCAATGGAGCTGAGCCGCGCATATTCAACTGAGAGAGATTGCAAAAATACACGCATACTTATATTTGTAATAGGAAGATATAAATATCGCAATGGACAATTTATGAAGGATGCAGCTTCGGGCCAGTTCCCTTGCTTCGATCTCTGGACACTTGTTCCTGGGGGTCAAAAAACCAAGTTCCAGCCATCAAAACTCTTATTGCATTTTTTTAAAGATTAGGACATGATTTTCATATATCGTACAGTCGTATTGCCGACATGCAAAAGGAGAAATGTACAAATTGGCAAGTATGCAATTTTAGATATGGCAGGCTTGGTCATGTAGCGTCACGCGAAGAAATGCGCCAGAACTTCCAGTAGGGTCAAAACTTATCTAATCTATGATAATACATAATATTATTACGATATTCAACGTACAGCGATTGCATCCACTTCTTCTTGCCACGCATATAAGCACAGAACCACAACGAATGAAAGAAGAGACGCTGAAAGGAACAAACAAAACTCATTGTATTCAGGCCAGAGCCCTGTGTTAGACACCGTGTACATTACGTGTACATTTCCTGTTCATAAGTTTTGGTAAAAAAGTACCCCTAGGTCTAATGAGTCCTCATCAAATTTTATATGTGTTGAGAAGAACCCATTGCAAATATCATAATAAAATTCTACAACATTCTAATAACAATTGCCTGAGAAAAAGGGACTTCTGCACGGCATATCCGTCACATCGACACTCGCGCATTGATATGGCCCTACCAAAATAAAAGTTATAAACTGACCAGCAAGACCACATTTTCTTAATAATCAAAAAGCATATTTCTCTGGTGGCCTGACTCTGTAAATTCAGAATCAACCAGAGATTGAGAATCAATTCCACTTTGATCCATCCCAGCCATGTATTTACCACAACTTGACATTTTAATAAGCTCTATGTTACTGTGCCATACACTTCCGGTCGTGGATGAATGTCTCCACCCTTCAAGTGAATATCCTTGCATTTCAGCCTACTTCTCATTTCTTGTTCATTACTCTGGCGCAGATCAGTTTGCTAGATTCGGCAAACTTAACGACTTGAAGTTTCAATAAAAGACTGACGAGGCGCGAGAAATGAAGGGAAGTTGTATTGCTCGTGCGAAATTCGCTTTAATATGCTCATGTTTTCTGCTCTCATTATTCCCTTAAAGCACACCGAGTCATGGACTGGTTGGTTTTCAATTGCATTGAGTGTTGCATGCCCGTGAACAGGCCTCTAAACCTCATAGCTAACCACATGTAGAACAAAAACATGAACTGTCACGGTTGCTCTTTCAACTGAAAATTTATCATATAACAAAGCCTGTCTAATTTTCCTTACCTAGGGCCTTAAGACAGAGACCGAAGAACAGCGTAGTGTACTTCCCAACTATGACATCAGCGTAGAGACCAATGCACACTGGCATAGTGTAGAATAGCACTGAAAAAATAAACAAAATATTTTATCATACCATCAGACGACTATATCGACGGCATAGAATATGTTGCTGATTTTACGATGTCTTTCATCTGCAATTTCGATTGTTGTAACTCGTTTTAATTACAGCCCCTCCTATATTCAAACGCACCGTGATTAGACAAGGGTAACAGAGAGCAAGTCCCACCATCATCCTCTGCATCACGAAAGCTTTGAGCAAGTTTACTATCGACCCTAAACAATTCAAGAAAGCGGCCGCAGTTAAAACTCTCCCTACCTGCTGCACCGACTAAGACACCGGGCGCTTGCCTCACTTCCAAATGGAATAGATTAAAATCATGGTATATGTAAGAAAGGATTCCATTTGTGGAGATAAATTGGAGGAAGGAGATCGCCAAGAGACAGCCAAGACTCCGTCGCCGCGATGGCTCTACTACTGGAGATCGGCTGAGCAGGGGTTGCCTTTCTGGATCGGACATCCTAAAAACAGTTGATGAAGGCCTAAGGTGATTGCCTTTGCAAAATATTGATATGTACATGCATAACACTTGTGGTTTTTTAGCTGACAAGTGGACCCTCGCGTCGCACCCATCCGAACAAACGTCGATATGAATGCGAACTGTACCATCTGAAAATTGAGTTTTGAGAGCAATACGCCGCATTGCACTGACATTGGACTCCTTGAATCGGCTTGAACTGGCATGCCCGTAACCATGGTAACCAACATGGTTACGGGCATGCGCCAATGTCGCGCATTGAGACAAAAAGTGGGAAAATACATTGTTGAGCCAAAAGTTCATCCTCATAGGTTAGAATTGATGCCCAGCTTGAATGCACTTACGTTTCGTGCGATGATAGCTGATCAGCTGCGAGCTATCAGTGACGTATTGTCTGGATGAGAGGAAGAGTAAATTCGATAATGTTTGCGAATGGAAATACTTGGTATACAATCAGATAAGATGTATAATTTTGCTAATCTTGCTATTTTGGAACCTTGGGACAAATTATACTCACGCTTCGGGTTTCACACTGCACTGACAATATCACACACCCTCTTGTTAAAATCTCAATGTGGGCGAAGAGTCATGGGTGGCATTGGAAAACCCCGGCGTGCATCGTAATGCTGGTATGACTTCCTTGATGAAGCATTAACATGATGAAGGAATACCAACGGCCATTGGCCATTTCGCTTAGCCACAAAAACCAGGATATGGATTTCTTTTATATTTAGGAATAATTTACAGCATAATGTGTTTACGGGTACTGTGTTCGTAACCTAAAAACCTCAATGAATCTGTGAGAATTTTTCTTTTTTTGGTGCCTCACCAAGACTCAGCTAAAAAGCAAAGAAGGACGTAATGATATGGGTGCTTTATTTATCTCAATGTTATAGACAATATTAATACTAGTCCTCACATTTGCTTTATTTTGGTCACTTCTTCAGATTTTTTTGGTCCGAACCCTATGACAAGGGTGATAATGAATTAGGGAAGGTTGGATGTATTCTGCATAATCACAAGTTCTAACAATTGCATTAGTTTTAAGCATCTATTTCCGTTTTAAATATTATGCGCTGTAAATCTTTACACATGAATAGATGTCTTAGTCAACCTGATCTGCATGTCTCACTCAGTTTCCCCAAATTATGCATCGAGCTTGGTCTCTGCTAACTCAAAAACAACCTCATCTACAATGCCAATCATTACCCGAAACAAATTTGTTAAAATTATAAGAACACGCCCAAGCACATGGGACACTGTTGTAATGTGGACGATGGCATTGCGCTCACTCGCCAATTTCCTAGGTGGGGCTCTCAGAAGAAGTATCAACTCTGATTCCATGTGCAGTGCTGTCATCTATGCTGCCTACTCGGAATTACTCAGAAGACCTGAGGTTGTAAACCGGTGAGGTTGACGAAAACTTTGATTAATTAGGTAGACTGTAAGGATCTGTCACAAAATTAACGATAAATCAATATTAATGTGGAATCTAAAATCAGATTTTGTGACACACTGCTTCCCGATGTTCAATTTTGGCTGGATATAAAAATCATCCTACCCGGTGTTGTTAGACGAGAAGGAAATTGTTTAGGCCCATAAATTAAGGCCATCTCCATGTACGCCAGCCAATTACCGTATGAGATTGCTCAGCATGATATCAGACAGGGTAAACAAAGGGGCAATTATAATGGGTCACATGCCTTTAATAGTCTGACCCGTTTATCATGAGGACTTCACAACTGGAGCAGCTGGTCCAACTGGTGGCAAGTAAGTGATCACTGTGCCTTGTTACATGTACATGTACATGCATTATGTGGGCCGAGCGAACTAGCGGAGGAATTAATACTTCAACCTGATTGTGTCGCGTGTTCAGCTACTGGATACAGATGATACACTACCCGTGAGCCTGATATCTAGCGGATGTTTTTTTGCCCTGCTATTCAAAGTTTCATTGATGGGTTATTCGGAGGACATAACCCTCACGCGAAGTCGTTCAGAAAGAAATTGGTTCACGGCGTTTGGTCCAAGTTTTGAATATCCAATCATTGAGAGGACTGCACTGCTTGTTCATGATACCGATTACAAGTGAGGACTCACACTAAGGCCGGGGATTCGTGAGATAATCATACACGGAAACCCAGCATAAGTTCCGATTATAGTTCGGCTGAATTTTGCAACAAAGCATTTGGAAATGAGGTGAGCGCTCACAGTGCCCTCGGATAAGAATTACCAGTTTTTTTATCTTCCAGATTGTTTTGCAGTAGTACATTGTACGTGGAGTAATTTACCCCCGAGGCTTGTGTTCAAATTGGGCGGGTACTAAACAAATGAAACAGGATTCTTTAATCTCAGTCAATTCATGAGGCAGAGGACGCTGTTCAAAATGACGCCACTAGTTCTGTTCGTTCTTTCTCTGCTTGTGTGTACAACATCCGCGTCTTCACGGCCCCGTCATGTGCTATTTATAGTAGCAGACGATCTCGGTTACAATGACCTAGGTTACATGAACAATGCCATGCTGACACCTAACATTGACACATTAGCCCTCACAGGGACGAGGATGAGCCAAGCGTACGTCATGCCGCTATGTTCTCCGTCTCGGTCTGCCTGGATGACTGGATACATGCCGTACCACACTGGTCTCCAACATTCCGTCATACAGGAATGCCAGCCAGTCGGACTTCCGTTAAACCTAACGACACTTCCGGAACGATTAAAAAAAATGGGCTACAGAACTCACATGGCAGGAAAATGGCATTTAGGATTCTGCAACTGGGCCTACACGCCAAGGTTTCGCGGGTTCGATTCATTCGTCGGATACTACGTTGGTATGGAGCAATATTTCAGTCACATGCGAGAGTTCCGATCTTCAAGTAACGGTCTTGATTTTCGTTATAATGAAATGCCATACCCTGAGAAAAAAGGTGACTATTCGACACATGTATTCGGAGACAGAGCTGTACAGGTCGTGAAAGAGCATAATTTGTCAGAGCCGTTGTTCCTGTATCTTCCGTTCCAAGCAGTGCATTGGCCGCTTGAAGTTCCTGCGAAGTATGAAAACATGTATAAACATGTGTCCAATATTCCACGCCGAAAGTACAGCGGGATGGTGTCGGCAATGGACGAGGCTGTCGGCAATGTAACTGCGGCCTTGAGAGAGAGAGGGATGCTGGACGAGACCGTTATATTCTTTACTACTGATAACGGGGGTTACCCAGTTTACGCTGGTAACAATTGGCCCCTGAGGGGCGCGAAGACCACGCTATGGGAAGGAGGGACTCGCGGACTAGCTTTCGTGAACGGACCGGGTGTTAAGAAGGGCGGCACTTACCCTGGGCTCTTTCACGCTGCGGATTGGTACCCGACAATTCTTGGAGCGGTCGGTGCAACGGCTGAACCTGGTATCGACGGAATTAACCAATGGGACTACATCAGAAACAATTCAGGTCCATACCCGAGACAGGATATGGTCTATCAGGTCGACAGCATGTCTCGACACGGGGCATATCGCTTTGGCGATTTCAAATTAATCGTGGGTTCTCCAGGGAAACTGAACGACTGGTATCCTGTCCCAACCTTCGAGCATGGGACTGGATTCGCGGAATATATCACTGAGCGCTATCTGGAGTCGCTGATGGCAACTGAAGCCAACCGCTCGCATATGATCCAGTATCGATTGTTTAATATTCGTGAGGACCCGCAGGAACGCGTTGATCTGTCTACTGTGTATCCAGATATTCTCAGAGAGTTGCTCACCAGGTACAAGAAGTACGCCGCCACCGAAGTACCAGCGAACTTTCCCCCGAACGAGAAAAGAGCGGATCCGAAACATTTTAGTGGAGTGTGGAGCCCAGGGTGGTGTTAGGGAAAAGCGTTTTCTTACTAGCTGACGATGTTCTCTGAAACTCTATTTGGTAACCGTGAACATGTTTTTGATGTAGTGATCAGGTCACTCTCGACTCAGCAACAACGTTCAAGAGAATTATCAAAAAAAGTTAAGCCTAAATCTTGTTTAACAAAATTTTATTCAAGATATGAATCACGGACTACGGAATACGGACCCATGCACATTTCTTCATGCATGTCGCACGCTGGTTCAACGCGCCGATTATAGGCTACTGAATGCACATACATTGACATGCCTTTGCGCTATTACTTCTTACTCGGTCCTCTTCTTAAGGGCACATAAGGCATTATTCATCAGTTTTCACGCTGTTCGGTCAGCAGCCTGAATTACATGCATATCTTCTGGTGTAGGAGTAGAAAATGTTCCGCAGGAAAAAGTTTCCAGCCCTATTGTATTCTGACTAATTATGGTATATGGCTCTATAGAAGCCATGGTCGTCAATAGCTAAGAGATTAAAGCGCGTAAAAGAACCATGTGTTCCCCTGACACTTTATCCTTGGCCATATCAAACTTCTACACTGGTTGTCTTCCTTTTAAGTAGTTTTTGTCAAAGACGATAGACGGGGCTGGCGGTAAAACCAAATCGTCACCTTAGTTAGCTTGCGATTTGCTAGGGGGCAACAACACGTTTCAGCGTTAGGTGCTCCGGTCGCAGCGGACTAGCCTCGTCCCGTCATCCGGGAAAGACGATTAGTGTGACGAAATTGACTGCAAGTATGGGTCAAAGGAGAGCTAGACGACGGATGCCATTTTCTTCTTAAATGTCCCGTGCTTATAGTGTCTGCGTCATAAATAAATTCATCTAGTTCCTCTTGGCAATTGTTGAGGTAATGTGCATTACCGCACCTAATAATTATGTAAGAACAGGATTCAGAAAATCTTATTGAAGCATCGAAGGTTAGAGAATATCAATGACTAGGGTACCGAGTATTATTAGTATTTCTTTTTTATTCTTTATGTTTTTGTTTTTTATAGTACTTTATCGTACTCTTCCGCATTGTGAAGGAAGAAGTTTGATTTAAAGCAGACTGGCTCGAAAGCTTATTGAAGAGTATCGCCGTAAACCGTTAAATATTCGTGAGTATTTTATCATCGCAGATTTTGCCAAAAACCTTTATTCGCGCAAATATAATTTTTGAAATACTATTGCGAATTTTTGAAAAATCGAAAGAAATTTCATTCATAATCCGCCACAAGATAAAAATCGTGAAAATTTTGTTTTCTTGGGCAGTTGCCGAACTAGAAAGAAAAATCGGCGCCAAGAATATGGTATGGTATCTGAACAAAAAATTACTAAGAAATTACACTGATTGAATAAAAAGGAAGTGTTTCCTTGGCTTTACCCCTGTTCAGATCTTTTATTATATAAATATGATAACGCGACAAATAAGTAAGTTATGTCTGTTGTTGATTTTAGAGAGTTTTGCTCTTCACCGATCGCCAAATGTGTGATAACCATCTGCATATCCTCTGCAAATTTTCGAACAGGAATTTCGGTAGTCAACTTACTTTTGTCTGCCTGTCAAAATATTGCGAAATGAGAAGATGGTAAAGGATGACAGTAATAAAACTGACATCAAGCCCGACATCATTTCCATAATTTAATCGCAGAAATCCTCAACGTCGTGACCAAATGGTATCATGAGATGGCTTCTACTTCCGCTTAGTATCTTCCGCTGCATCAAATGTTTTTGTGCTCGGGTGTAAAATGAATAATACTGCTATTTCCGGGGGTGTCAGCCTTCCTAATGATAGGGTAGCGTTCGGTATGCGAATAGTTTATTAGCCACGGACTCATTAGAAGCCCTTTTTGCGCCCATCATACCGCTGGTCAAAGTATCCGCACAATGGCGCGAGGAGAACCGCGATTTTAGACCCTCTAATCATTGCCCTGCTCCTTGCATCGGAATCCCTTTGTGTTCACTATCCCCAAGATAGGGCCGCACATCAAAGTCCCAGGCGGATATCGGCAGATCATCTTGTCAAAATTAATTCCATGTGCAGTCTGATAACTAAATAACTAGTTTTAGCGCAATGTTGGCGTGATGGAGGGCCAAAGTATTCGATGATACCGCTGTTTCCAAAGGAGGTTTGCTTGGCGACCATTGTAGTATCATGGGAAAATCCAACAGGGGAATACGCGAGATAACCAAATTGACAAATCGAGGAAAACCCGCGAATTAAACAATTGTTATCAACTCGGAACAATCTTCGCCCAATCCAAACCCTATGCTGGACATCATTTTGAAATGATAGAGCAAGATCATGAAGATTGTGTGGTCTTCCACGATATTCGAGAAGACAAGATAAATTGATGATCCATTTCACTAGAGGCTGTTTCAGGGTTTGAAATAAGAACCGCGAATGGTAAATTAATTTGTGTCAAATTAAAGGCTTCCTGATAGAAATCTGAGACATTTTAGATTCCGATAGCGAAGTGGTTTTGGTTTCATTTGACAAATGTTTGAAGGACGCGTACCGACCGAACTCCAATTCCCATGAAACCCTCGATATTTGTCATAAAAAAATCAGCGTTATCGTCCGTTGACGCGTGCACATTTTCATTCCACAAATAAAAACGATCCCCAATCAAATGAAAATAAATCAAGCAAAGTAAAGTGCTCAAAAAATCCTTCATTTTCTTTCAAGAAATGCGATGAATTCAAGATTGAATTGGCGCTTTTTCGAAATCGATGAATTGTCAAAATGTTCAACAAAACGATCCATTAGCGATGTACATGTAATGAACCAGAAAATTAGCCCCATAAAGTTTGTAACAGCCAGGGAGGGTGTACTTTCTAATTATTCTAACCAACTCAGAAATTAGCATTGGGAAGCACTATCGGTTACATAAGTCACGTGTCATTTAAGCCGCCACTTGGTTAATTGTTAAAAGAAATATAAAATATTCGGAAGTGCTCTGTCGTCATATAAAAGGTCCAATTACTTAATTGGGCGCTCCATTACCTAATCCTGACCTTTTTAGTTCTTTTACATATCTCAATTTCCTGTTCAAGATAATGCAATGATATTTTTTATTTCTCAGCAATTATCCCCACGAACTATAAACGTAATCAAGCGTGCGTTCGAACCTCATATCATGTAACAGTGAAACCCAATCTGGTTAAGTACTTCACCAGTATTGCGTATATTCTGGGTTAAATTACACATAATCTAGTTGATTCTTCTTTATATTTCTGGCTGGTTAGTAACCAAGTAGTTATTTCCTGCGATTGTTTTTGATGGCGATATGGCCTATTCTTTCCTACCGTATGTTTAGTATTTAGTCATTCAGAGGTAGCGAATGGCGCATATGTCGAAATCGCTGGTCCGATTTCCAACAAGTTTTAAAAGTGCGAACCTTTAAAAATATGTTATTGATAGTGCAGGCCATTGCCCAATGGTAGCACACCATGCTTATTGCATAAAGTATAATGTTTAAATCCTTAATCGTGATTTGTTGAACCGGGAATGACTTAGATTAGATTTCTTCTTGGAACGAGTTTACAATCCCCGATCACACCCCAAAAAAAGGTCATCGGTTGACAAACCAAGCACCACTGTTCAATGGATTTATAGTTGAATGCGATCAAACTACGTCATTTCCGATCGGGGATTCTAAAGTTTAGCCTTCTTGTTTTCTTCTCAGCTACAAGTTCATGCACTTTGTCCTGAAAACAGTCAACTTCCACATGCCCCTATCATGTCCATAATATCCTATGAACCCTTTGGCATCCATAAAACACATAACTCTCCCCACGCAAGGGACCAAAGTTCACCATAAGGGTCACAAGTTGTGATGACATCTTCTTTAGATGTTATACTTTATGTGATCGGCCATTGTTTTCCAGTTGTTCAATATTCAGAGCGGTTTGCTGAGATTTTGGAGTCTATTTGTTCAGGGAACATAACCTGGGGCATCCTTATTGAGATAAAGCAGACCCACGGCGTTGCCTGCAAAGCTGACAGGCCTACACAGACGCAGGTGGAAGGATTGTCGTAACATATCATCAATTTCATACAAACAATGACACTGTGTACGTTGATGATGTTCGAAAGGATTGTCTAGCATATCGTTTCATGTCAAATGTAAACTCTGTGCTTCTTTATGTTGATCTGCTTCACACACTGTTCTATCACTATCATCTCATCAAAAAATGCATGGTGCATTTTTCAACATAAGCTGAACTGTAATTCATGTGAAGAAATCATCTGGAACTTTACTTAAGGAACTAGCAGTTGCGACGGTTAAGATTTAGATTATTTGATTTCTAAATTAGCATTTTATGATTAATGTGCAACCCCAGGGGTAAAGGAAGGAAGTTCGGGGCTGAGACGCACGGAAAGGGGTGGTTACGTTTTCTCCCATTTCCCATTCTGTATACGCGATAAGCCAAGTGGACAGGCCTGACGCGGGGGGGACGACCCGAGGCAGCAACCGGTCAATTTATTGACCATTTATACAGATAGGAATGGGCTGTGGCGGATGGCCCGAAAACGACCCGATGTATTTTTATTGATCGTGCGTTGATGTTGTTGGAGCGGCGAATTACAAATCCAACGTTATGTTCATCCTGATAATGAAAATACTGTGGCTGCAACTAACTTTGTTCGGCTGCGTCCACAGCAAACATGCTGTGTGCATAGCCACTTCGAATTCAAAAACACCACTTCAGTTTTGAAAATTACGTATGTTCTGACATTGTTATTCATAACCACGTATACTGAATGGTGTATTTTCCATTAATGACAATAGCGCGCGCGTATTTTAATGATTGTCAAGCGAAATTTGACAAAGGAAGTAATTTTTCCGAGGCACGTTCTTCAAAACAGACGCTATTTAAGCGAAATTGCCTACCCGCGTCCTACATGCTTATTTGCCGGTAACCGACCAAAATATCAAAATAAATCAAAAAAGATGCTGGTAGCTATTTGGTGATCATAATCACTTTTTAACGCCCAACAAAAAGAAAGAAAAGAATGCAAGTTAGGAATTTAAATGATTTTGATAAATTATTGACGCCTGCTATCAAGGTCGAATTTCGCCCAAAGAAGCGAGAACAAATATCTTTTGCTTTTGTCATTTTTAACGAGACAAGTTTTAGATACTCAAGTGCTAAAATGGAAATATAACTGGTGAATATTATTTTGCTGCATGTTGGTAGAAACTCCAAGGTTGGATAACAAAATCTTGTGATAATGATCGATTTTATTTACCTGACGAACGGTTTTATATTGATAGTTCTCCTGGATTTTTAGAAGATTTCAAATTGGTTCTGTACATAGCATAAATACATGTAAAGATTTTGTTATGAAGTAGGCCATCACCACGACATGGGAAATGACTTCACGTTTCCCGCTAATGCACAGCTCCGATCCGGATTTTGAAATATCGTTGTGTGGGTAGGCCTACTCCTCGCCGGTTCAGCGGAATCGAAGTTTAGCATCAGACGACGTAATTCGCCGCTAAGAGTCGAAGTCGGAGCGGGAGTCGTATATGATGCACAGCCTCTGTATGAGTGAACCAGCACCATATTACACATTTTCAGTGATGTGTTGAATTGTTGCATTTGGTTCACGATCTAAAACTATAACCATGGGACTAAACCATTGCCAGGGAAACAAAAATACCCAATCAGTGATGATTAATTCAGAAATAATAACTATAATTTTCATATCACTGCACTCGGTCGAGAGGGAATGTCAGGTAATGCATTTTGGGATGTGTAATTCATCATCCGGTGATGGCACTGCTTTACAATCGTTTCATTGTTGTTATATTTTGCGGCGTTTGTCGCAATGAACAAATAAAACCAAGTGTATAACAGTGCCGGAACAATAAGCTATTTTATTACCTTTTTATCTTTAAATCTCAATTTGGCAAACATCTTCTCGAAACCGTTCGAGTTTAATCGAGTTCAGTTTTATTCCCTAATGGTTACACGCGAACAGATTTTCCATTTATCTGAACACAGGTGACAGAATCTACAAAATTACCTATAATAATGGTTGACTGAAGTAATTGCAGAGACCTGATGAGAGTCTGTTGGTAGTTGGCTGCATATTGAAAAGGCCGACGACATGTTTGGGCTTATACTATGTACTGCTTTTGATATAAACATGTATTAGCCTGGCTGTGTCTCGTACTGGCTGTCATAATATAAGGGAGGTTTCGCAACCCGTACGAAAAGCTTCGAACAACAAAGTAAATTGTGCGAAGTATGATATTGAACTTTATTGACGACTCTTTTCGAAAGTTTTCCCGATTCCGCGTACAAATTAGTACAGAAGATGATTTACGAGTGTCGCGTAAATGAATTAGCACATGGTTTGATGACACGGCAGGCCTTGGTCATTCGTAGGTGTTGCGAAACCTGCTTAATTATTAGTTGGTGGCGAAACTCGAAAAGGAGGCGAGCATCCACTGCAGTTATGTAGGGGCCCCGCAACCGGTTTGGGTGGATGCAAAATCTCTAACCCCGTTTTCTTCTTACTATCTTCAGAGCACATTCGACGCTAGTCTTCATCTCGTCCGGCACACACGTCTTACAAAAAGATAGGCAGTGCAAGTGCCCCACCTCTATTTTGTCTTTTGCTTCCACGTGACATCAACAAAAGACTCATGTTTACCGTTACATGTCACATGGATGAGTCGGAGGGATTTTAACTTTCCCCTCTCATCTGTTGGCCCAACCCGGCCAATTATATATTTCAATGAAAGCATATCCGAAAGTGTTTTTCTTCTTCTGGTTTTTTTTATGTCGTGAGGCAAACATAAAGTTTAAATATGAGAAGCGCATGCCCGTCTTCAGCACCCCGTGACAACTGAACTGTGAAGAGCAACCCCCAGGTGCGGTACGTATACCCTGCGTCTAATATTCAAAAGCAGACGTGATCACGGGGCTGATCATGTCTGCTATCTGCCCTCTCCTACTTAAAAAGGGCTGGACTATCAAAACATTGAATAGCATCCATTCGTCACAGATGTTTAGTTTCTTATAAGGTTGGTTGGAAATGGCATGGAGGGAGATGTTATAACCTTCCCCTTTCTGTTGCCTTATCACAAAAGATTACATAATTCAAAGATAGCCAATCCAAGGTTTACTTTTTTGACTCTTTCATGCGACGAGGTAAAAAGCTTGCGAGAAGGGTGCGAGATTTTGCAGGTTTTTAGTATCGCAGGGGTTACCACAAGTTCATATCAAGAAGACACGATCGAAACCTGCTGACATATTTTCTGCTCCTCTGCCGGATCTTGAGAAGCCGTAAAGGTTTGGAAGGAATTCGTGACAACAGATCCAAGCCAAAAACATAGGAGCGGGTGAAACCTGCCTAGATGTGATGAACAGATTCCAGACTGAGTTTCTGTGGTTGGGCTGAAATTTGATACAACCGAGATGAAAAAGTGTATGACTAAAAGGTGCTGCCGTGATGCGGCCATTCCTTGATGCGTGTAATAGGTCGGTTGTCGCGGATTAGCAAAATTAGTTGTGCGCTTCTTGATTAAATGATATTTGCCTTTAACATTTGCCGACAACTCACATTTCTTTGAGAACACGTTGCATCTCCATCCCTTTGGTGTTGCATTCGAAACGCTACGATGGTTCTAACGTCAAAGATACCAACTACTAGGTCAAATATTGATAGAAAAGATGTTGCATCATATGACTTCGTTTTTCATGCAGATTTCGGAAGATTTTTAGCACGACTGAGAACAAAAGAGTTGTCTGCCCCCTTCCCCCTACCAAAAAGCTAGCTATGGAGATTCCGACTTATCTACGGCCGAAAAACGGAGCCAGAGGCCAACAATCATGGTTGGCGCAACAAACCCCTCATGAGATGAGAAAATGAGCCCAACACTCTCTCTCTAGAAGTTGATGCAATACACTCCTTCAGAAGATCTCCCGCCGAGGTCATACACTCACCAACACCCGCCCGACAGGCCTCCGTCAGCGCAACACGCCTCTTTCAGGCCCCTAGAGCTCTCCTTCCGCTTGAGTACCCCAGCAAAGCTAATCCGTGATGACATCACGCCAAAGGAGGCCCATATCGTTTGCTCGTCTTGGCCTAAATTTGGAAGGAAATATCAGAGGCGATTCAGTTAGATGAAATGGAGATCTCTGCTTCATTTCAAAGATACCCCGTGCCTTGAGCTGAACAGGACATCTGGTTAAACTAGGGAAGGGAATCTTACTAATTGTCAGGGGAAGAATCGCGTTATCACAGCAAGGTCGGAGTTGGAAATGAAAATGCTTAGGTTCAGGGATGACGTTCAGGACTACTTTAATGGAGGAATTGCATGATCAACGCTAATTTAGCTCCTCGTGTCTCTGTGCCTATGTCAACTCGTCCTTATTGTCAACTTCCTTCCAAAGAGCTGTTGTCAAAATGGATTTTTTGGTAATTCAGGCGTCAGATGTTAAAAAAGCAAAACGTACGATACCAAAAATGGCCCTCTGCCAAAAAAAACTCTGGTAAGGAAATCCAAACTCGAAGCACCTGTGAACAACTTCAAAGAACACTTCGCCGTTTCTTTAAAAACTCGCCTAACTTGTTAAACAATTAGATGAAGTTTGAAACTATGGAATGCAGTAAACCAATCTGTATAATTGCTCCTCCTAGCTTGTAATTCGTTTATTTAATAATCGGACTAATTTTCCTTTCTACTGTGTCGTTATGGCGTATTATGCAGTGTTAAGTTTCAATAATTATCATCATTAAGTCCCCATCTAGCAAAAGACATTTGGGGTTCGGTTCGATGACGCCTTAGGATACGGGATATGGGGACAAAGGCAGGGAGTTATTCGTTTCTAACATCAGAACTAAGCGTTATCGAGAGGATTATCACGGGTGCATTAAGCACACAGAACCCAGACCCCTTTTCTGAGGTTTTCTATAAAACCCTTATTGGATTCACAGAGTATACCTAGCGATTTGCTATATAGCCGTGTCTTTTTAGACAACCCCTTAACAAGATAGCACTTCTCGCTCAGTTAAAAGCCGTCAGGATTTTATTGCAAAACCAAACAGGGGTTCCATTTTATCATGTACCTGTTAATTACCCATGGAAAACCTATTTTCTAAGAGGGCATGCAGCTATTCTTTTATTGTCTTGTCACATGAATAACTCTTGTAAAATACATTTTCCCGAAATTTCGTTCGCACTGTCATTGTATGTTTATGACCCCATTCTGCCTAAAATCATACAAACCGAGTCCTTAAATCATTTCATTGTATTAAACAAGGCCTCTGCTTGACAATGATGAACTTTGGAACTGCACCGAGTCGCTATCTCCGCCTGGCAAATCATCAAAGGGAAGCGACTTCTGGCAAAAAAAGGTACTGGAGGTACATGCACTAGCAAAAGATACTTATATTTGTTAAAGACATATATGGAGCTGTCGACAACTTACCCTTATGTAACTTTCATTGATGGAAATTTATATATGTAAGTACAATGTAGTTACCCGGCTTCACTTCAAGACTGCCACAAACTTGACGCTGGAAGCAATTCTATATCTATATAATTTTCTGCCATCCATCTCCACGAACACGCTTTACTTAAAGCCGCGACAAACAGCACACTACGACAGCCGTGTACATTTCGAGGTACCTTTTTCCGGGCGGAATCCGTATACCCGTGGCTTCCTCAAGATCGTATCGCAGAGACCATGGGCAGGAAGGCCGAGAAAGGGTGTTGTCAAAATTGAAATTCAAACTCAATCAAACATGACGTTGGCAAGCTTCCGATAATTTCCGCCAAGTTTCTCCATCCGATCTCACACACCCTACAATTACTAAGAGAGGGGTATCATTTGTAACGGAGGGCCAGAAATCCCCCGGGTAAACGATTCGTATGGAAATAGCGCGCGGACACACAACCCTATGGCTGCGAAAGCGGAGAATACAAGCCATATCATTAGTTCGGTTATAAATCTCAACATTGCAATTACTGAGCGTACACCCCGAAAGGTTGGACCTGAGTTTTTAGGGTTGTACGAAACGTCTGGAGAGACACGAGTCTGTTTCTCCATCCCCTAGACAATGGTTCCCGAGGTCAGTTACAGTGAAGGAAACTGATACGGTTGAGCCGGACGCGCGGGTAGAAAGCCTCGGCCTGTTTCTCGTTCGATTCTCCAGCTCAACCAGTCGTCTCCCTGGGGGTAGGGCTAAAACTGTCCGACAATTTTACTGGGTAATTTTCATCGTTTGACAAAAACATCCTACCGACAAAGAATTATCGAACTCTCTCCAGTCGTTGATAGCAGGATTTTGTACAAGTTTGAAACAGGGACTGTCGCTGCATGTTTCATCACGTTTCGCCTTCTTCTTCTTGGAACTACGTAACAATCGGAAATCAATTGCCAATTCTACTCTTCGAGAATATTCCGAGAACATATTTATAAGCGATGGATCAGGTAAGACATTTTTTCAGTACAACTTTCAATAATTGTCACAAAATTACTCTGCAGGCGTAAATTAGGTGCTGTCGTCACTATAATATTACATATATATAGGCCGGCTTTTTCGCGAATTTTACTAGAAAATGCACTGCACACAGGATAGGCCTAAGATCGCTGAAAAAAGCAGCTGCTGTCAGCGCTTTTCTTCAAATAGCGAGTTCCTGGTCGTGCCTTTCTATCCGATTCTAGTAGAGTAACTATTCTCGATACTTCGGACTTTGAATTTTCAGATGATACAACATTGAATTCAACTGCTGTATTTTTGGTGTGAAATGATTAAAAGTGTGAGTGCCATTTTTTCGAAAATTTGCACATACCATTTCACGCACGAGCAAAAACGAACGCCTAACATCCATCAAAATAAACGTCCTTACATCTCGTTAAAATTTGAAATGATCTTATAATAACAAGACACAATGAACCGGCGAGTTATGATGAATGAAAATGTGTGTAATTGAATAATTTCACAATTTTAACAAATTAAAGATATCCAGTGAAACGTGGTTTTATCTGAGATCACATCAACGATGGAACGCCTCGGGGATGCAAGAGGCAGGACTTGCGGCTTCGAATATCGTATGGATCGAAATTACAAACTCTTTTGCGGTCGCAATGGTGCGGTGGACTTGGGTGGCACATTTTCCCAGTTTTCTGAATATACAGTAGTACTGTGGTACATTTTACCTTTAGACATATACTACAAGAGAGTCTCGAAAAGGGGGAAGCCCTTAGCTCTTGTTTTTTGTTTGCCTTTTTGTTCAAAATAGCGTTGAATTGAACCTGGTGTCAGTCTAATGGAACTGAAGGAGATGAACTCAAGTTAAAGGTAGTGCTTAGTTCGAGACGTGATTTGTTTTGAAAAACCAAGTCCTTGGCATATTAACGATTCTCTTTTCAGACCTTTTCTGCACTGAGGCTTCGTGATATTGGGAAAGGAATTGATCTGCATTGGTAATCTAAAGAAATATATTCAATTTGACAAACAAAGTTAACCAATTAGTATCTCGGTTGGCTGCAAGCATGTTGGTCGGGTGGCAATGGCCGTTTCAGTTTGAGGACGGTACTGATAACTTTATTCACCATTATAATCATCAGTTCATCCGAAATACGGAGAAAACTGATTGTACACTTCTGATGATGACGAGGCATCATTACTAAAACTAATGTCAATAACCTTCTTTCGCCTCATTAGTGAGAAATACAGCAACTGTCCTAATTTGATTAGCCTAATATAACCCCTGAGCTATCACGCCCCCAACCGTGAAAACACAAAACCATTCTGCCACGCCTGACATAAACAAAACTCTCTTTTAATTGAGACACGAAAGAGACAAGAAAACAAGTCAACTTAACACGTCCGACAATAGGAAATATTACATTTAATAGTTTGGATGGGGTTATTAATCGTGGAACACAGCAAGGTGTCCTTTAATGATGCCCTGGACGGTATCCCTTAAGCTTGATAGCGGGGAGGCCGTATGGTCGCAACCCTGGGCGGCACTGGAGGCATCATGAGCCGTACCCCGACAGATGGATCTAAAGGCAGACAGAGTCGGGTTATGCAATCAAACCCTCTTCTATTGTCCTTGATAGGCGGTTAAGACTCTCCCTTCCCCAATCCATTGCCGCCCAAACCAACGCCCCGAGTTATACCTACTAATTGTAAGTGGAGGCGAAATGAGTAAAATGGTCTCCGGCTCTGTGCAAAATAGAGTTGCGCACGCAACTCGTACTTCTTCTGGTACACATGTGCCTTTACTTGTCGATTCCTGGCGTCAGTTCTGTATTTTATGTGAATTATTGTTGCATCACCATTTACAAGAAGGAAATACGCCAAACGAACTTTGAGATGGTGATATTTAGGCCATGTGACATCGGTGTATTGTTTTTAATTTCTTAGGATAGAAGGTTTCTTGGACACTATGTTATATCATGCGCTTTTAACCACTGCGGTATCGAAGGTCGCGAATCTCTTTTGAACCATACCTTAATATGTAAAACAATCAATAGTGAAGAACACTTTTCTCTCTGGAGGGGGTAGGTGTGGAAGACACAGGCTTGTGGAATTTTAACACTGTTGTTGTATGTTTTCTTCTACAGACTGGCCTTTAATAAACAAAAATTTTATACATTTCAAGAAATCCACCCGACATGATTTCTGCAAACATGAAAAAAAACTCCTATATCACAAGTTCATGTCAGTCACTGTTAATACACCTGTATCCATCAATATGATAGATACGGGCATCACATATCATATCATTACATGCTCCCTGTGATGACAATGATTCCGACCCTCATTGACTAACTCTAGTTATGATATTCTTTACCAAACCCTGCCCCTTGGGCATGCTGGGTGATATGACAAAGGTTAAGTAATAGGCAACAACACAGTTTGACTTCTGTTACCAGTCAACGTGTTTTTATAGTAACTGCTTTCGACGGAAACATCATGGTTGAAAGCAACTGCAACTCCTGTAATCATGGGTAAATGTGTTCACTCTTAGATACAAAGGTCTTTTAAGTTTTGAAAAACGTTTACTAGTTTTTCGAAAAACACAAATATGCACTCTGTAGAGGTTTTTCAGCGATGTTTAAAACTTTTGGAGGTGCGAGGCCGGAATTGTGTAACAGCCAAAAACAAAAACGTATTCTGGAAGAGATTTGTAGGCGAGAAATGACTTCATACGACTTGATCTTAACCTTGGTCTACACCTGTTTTGGCTCTTACGTGAGGAAAAAACCATCCCAGAATTCAAAGGTGCATTGTCTAGAGTGACCTCTAACGGCGCACCTACCAGCCATTCTCACGCGTACGTCTGGACTATAGCCCCTGGCTACGAGAACTTGACCCCTCCTCTCACCGAATGGTTCCACAGCGAAACAAAGCAAAATATATAGCGTCAGTTGTAATTATTTGTGAAAACGCACGGCAAGGTCTCTTTGTGAGAAAAGCTCGGCGGTAACAAAACGTTCATGATATTCCTGTTGACAATTTTAGAGCAATTATTTGAAAATAACATACTTCGAATACTAGGTCTCAGAGTGGGGATTATTCTGTATGAAAATTGCTGCAGCTTTGACAAAGGTAACTCGAGCCTGGCCAATTAGCCTCTGCTCCACCTTGGACATAATGATACCCTAGGCTCTCCGTCATGTGGAGCTAGCCTATAATTCTAAGCGATAGTTCACGAAACATCGCTTGGTTTCTAGAAAATAGCGACCTGTGGCTCGGGTGACAGGCAATACACGGAGCAGTGGAGATGTATTCTGTTGGTGAATCTGAATGAGTCGTGACTGGTGGTTGATTCAGAGATGAATTTAGAAAGCTGAGATCGTCTGATGGGGAATCAGGAATCGAGTCTGTATTTTACAACAGCAGACACAAATGCGAATAAGACCGTGACAATACATCCTAACAACATTTACCGTCATAAAAATCCCAAAGGAACAAACATCGAAATTTGCCTCGGGTTTTCTATAACTTAGGTCGGCATTGTAAAAGTGGAACCGTACTGATGGGAGGTGGCGCGCACTGTAAAGCGTCACCGTACTGGGAGGTGGCGCCGTCTACTTCATAAACGAATCCGCAATTTTCATCTTTAAAGGTTTGCAATTAAACAGTATGATAACCTGGTGAGCGTTAGCTTCATTCTACCATAAATATATCAATATTTAGACTAGCTTTTAGCGGTTTTCGCATCTGAACTCTTCAAATTTACATATTTGCAATAAGGAGGAACTTTTGTATTTGACATTTTCAATTACAAAGCATCTGCATGGAATAGGCCCAAGGAACCATTTCAAGTATGGAACACCTCATTCAGACCCATCTAAGTTATTCACACAAAGGCGTGTTCCGCTTCATAACTCTGTATGCAGCATTTCAAATATTTCTACAAGTTCTCGTCAAGAGGTTCTTTACTGATATATTTGCTCAATTATTATATTTTAATAGCCTCGGCCAACTTGGCGTTAAGGTCAGGCGTTCTATTTATGTTGGAAGAATCGCTACAATTTAAAATTGGATTCCTCAGTTGCTGTAAGTGTCTCAATTGGCGCGTTAAACTGGGACAAATGTTTCTGTCAATGTATCAAAGGAAATGGTTTCAGTGCGATTCTACTGCATGCTGCCAAATGCCCGTGCCTCTTGAATTTTGTGATCCATTCCTGCAAACAAAATGTTGACGATTTTTATTTTGGCGCATTACGAAATTTCTTTCAGGCTTTCTAATCAAATCTTTTTTCACGAGTTTTATTTTCGCGAATCTAGCTCATTCACGAAATCCCCGAATATATTACGCCCCCGAAAATTTGGTGGTTTACAGTATTTCTTAGATGGAAATAAGTGCATTTATATTATTTGCATTGTAATTATTTGTATGTGCTGGCTCACAATTTGATCGGAACACCATTATCGTATCTGCCATGGACCAATCATAGATTCTATATGCTGCCCTGGAATCCGACCAGAATACGTTCGTGTGCGTTTACTCGGCAGGCCAATCTGGACCTCGGTCCGGATCGATCAAGATCGGTTTGGTCCCGTGTAAACGGCCCGATAATGAATAATGACGACAGCTGATGAAAACGACGTTCGAGTCGGCCTCAAAGGCCAAGACATATTCTGAATCATTTATTGGAATTCCCGACCGCCTCTTTTTTGCAAAGCATACTCTAAAATAAGGTACCCGCATAGCCAATCAGTGTTCAATAGATTCCATTAATTCTAAATGTAAATAACAGGTGGGTAAAGTTTTGGTCGTCCTTGATCTGTACTGCCAAAGAATAATAACAAACCATTCACTGACAGTGAAAATAGGCCCCTATGGAATACCAGAATCTTGGCCTTAACACCGTTTCTGTAGCGAAAACGTGGCACAAGAGTGCACGTCATCTGAAAGTCCAGAAGGCTCCTTCGAAATTCAGAACTTGATTTGTGGTGGTCATTGTTGCTAGGACATGTATTCTGACGGGGACATCTAAGACTGCTACACCGGCCATATATATATAACGAGTACATGTAGAAAGACAGAAGCAGGCTGGCTGACAGATACTTGCTTGATCGGGCTACTACTCGTCAACAGAGGATCCTTTTCTTATATATCACATCCCCACCACAAAACACTTCCTCTCCCTAGTGTAATACTAGCAATCCTGAGATTCCGATCTTGTAGGGCGTTTTGTTCACACCTGTCTCAAAGCCCCGTAAGATAAAATTCTAACAATCCCACACCTCTAGTTTACAGAACATATAATTTGACTCTCACAATTCAAATGTTTTTGACAGAGCCGCATAAGCGTTTAAAGAGACAGTACAGAAACTACATCGAGCGGAACAACTTCGGGATAGTTTTCAAACGAGAGCTCAGCCCTAATTATACGAATTTATTGTGAATGTAATTGTTACGTTTTGCGAGCTACTCATGATGATTTGGTATTTTATTGTGGCCATTCTGTGGCACCCTGTTACGGTATTATTTGGTCTGTAGATGCAAGGTCGGTGCTAATACCAGAGGTGGCTTTCCGCCATGATGGAGTGCCGTTACACACGCCTATTTCCCCTTATACAATGACAGCGCTAAAGGAACGCGCTGTGGTGGACTAGGGTACAACCACACCGCTACAGGTATCCCGTGAACAGTTGGCGTAGATGGGGAACAACAAACACACAATATGCCAGGGGAGATTTAGAAGAGAAAAAAATAAAAAATAACGTTTTGGTACAAATCGTTTTGAAACTCAGGCGGGTGTAAGTGTTTTGTTGTCGCGGGGCTTAGCTATTAGTGTCTTACCCCGCTGATGCCCCCTGTCGTGATAATGGCGATAGGCCCCGTCCGTCAACCTCCACCCCTGGGTGGCACACAGAACCAATAGGTCGTAGGAACAGTTTAACCTTTACGGAAGGTGTCAATTCTTATTTGGATATTTTTCAAAATGTATGATTATCGCACGTTCTTTGTATACTGTCTTGTTTTGCATTTGTTGACAGACTGGGGAAGTCTGCGACGCAAATATCCGTTATCTACCAACCCTGAGAGAAGCCCCAATTTATCACCGTTTTGTCTGTCATAAAGGGTAAACACATGTTGATGTAAATCGACCCTGCTTGACTCCGTGGATCGATCGATATTTATTAGCATTAAAGACCTACATCTGTTTGGCCCTAATAACTATATTTATCAATACTTTTAACTGTCCATGATAAGTGATAACTTAATACATATACTAGGTTGTCATTTTATATTGCTGCATTTTCAATACAAGGGCAGTGAAGGTGTCGTAACAATGCTACGGCTTTTAATTTCGATGTAGATTAACAACCGGTGTAACATCTGTGGTTGTTCCCCATGTTTCAGTGTTTCCAAACAATAGGCAGCTAGAGAGACCATGACTTTTCAATAGGGGGGATACACAGAAATACTCGACAATCTATTTTTGAGTGTTCCCAAACAATGAGGGGAAACACTCAAAAACAGAAACACTCAAAAACATTACACCGGGACTCACAAATCACTTTATGCCAAATTTGTTTGCCATCCACAGTACAAACCGGCGATGTATTTTTCTCTAAACGTGATGTAAATCATACTGCGAGAATCTTATTATCAGATGAACACTTCATTATTTCGTCGGAAGACACCAACAACACAGTTCCTCCAACGTTATTAGAAAAAGCGTTCTCCTTTCTCATGACTGGCCGGTGTGATAGCGGAAATAGTCCCCCTGGAGTCATAGTCCGGTAGCATTGTATTTGACCAAATAAGCAGCATGATCTATTGTACCGCTAACCCTAACCAAAACATTTAGCAATGCGGGTTATTGTTACACGGACTATCAGCCCTAGGACTACTATCCCTTGCACACCGGCTCGGCGGGTTAAAAGGCTTGCCTGATTCTCGGCAATGTGGGGAATCGATTCGCCAGGTTGCAGTGGAAGACTGAGCATTTTCCTG
Source organism: Lineus longissimus (assembly GCF_910592395.1). Taxonomy (NCBI): domain Eukaryota; kingdom Metazoa; phylum Nemertea; class Pilidiophora; order Heteronemertea; family Lineidae; genus Lineus; species Lineus longissimus. The sequence continues at coordinate 11,091,645 of NC_088322.1, forward strand.
TGTAGTGGTGCTTATTGGAGCGGCCTTTTTATCACTGAATCTTTACGAAAGGAAGGTAATTAAACGAAAAAATATCTGATCGTTTTAAAATATGAAAGCAGTGAGAACATTATTGTTCTGATCAATGCACTTCCTATAAATTTGAGGCAATGCGTCCTGATTGAAGGAAATATCTCGTTACCAATTGACATCTCGCGATAAAACGCGTGATGAAAATCGCAACCATGATTGCGCAATTACCTGTGAATCAGGGGGACTCATGATTGCTTGAGATTACTCAAACATTGGCAATTCTTTGACAGAAATCATCCATTTTGTCGCCGAGGACACAAAAATCCGGCATCCGTCACTTGCTGAAGAGGCAAATAACAGGGTAGGCCTCGAGCTGGGAGCTAATGTGTATGCTAAAGGCGAGGGGAAAGGACCATTTGCTAGGTGACATATAGCGCCAGTTAAAGCCAGTGCCAGTTAAGATGTGTGATTATAAGAATTAGCTAGGATAATAGTGTTATCAGCGCGGCTCAATTATGTTCAATTATGCCTTGATAACCGGCTAGGACCGGAAGATTCGCCATGAATTTTACTTGATCACTGGCTTGAGGATATAACTGGGTGAGGTGTAAAATTACAATACCCTAGTGCCTCGCTAGAGTATGTTAACTCTTGTATGCTAAGATCCTGTCAAGTGCTTTTGATGTGCGTTTGGTACTGTCGAGGTCTTCTAAAGGCACTGTGAAGGTTCGCCAAGGGTACTGACAAGTTATCCTCAAAGTACTGTAGAGATGCTCTTACTGTGTCGAGTTTCTGTAATGTTCTGTGCGGAAGGTTCTCTGAAGTTCTGTGTGAAGGTTCTCTTAGCTCCCATTTACTGTACATTTACGTTTAATGCACTTTGTAGGTTGTATGGAGGTAATATCAATGTAGGCTACTGTCGTAACTGTCGAGTTCTCTCAATACACTGTCTATAGCTGCTTTTAATGCACTGTGGCGGTAGTCTGAAGATACTGAGGAGGTACCCTCAATGTACTGTGGATGTACTCTCAGTGTACTTGGGGAGCACTTTCACAAGATGCTGTAGGCTTAGCGCTTAACTACTTTCGAGCAGCTGTGGATGTAACGCGGAAATACTTTCAACTTGTTGTTGAGGTAGCGGGCACGGAAAATGCCAAAGATTCAAATTGTAACAAACTGTTTGGAACTAAACTAACACTGCATTTGGTCGATTGAATGCTCTCTTGATAAAAAGGAGATTTTCCAAAAAAACAACGAAACACGGTCCCAGCTTACATGACCAGTATTTTCTTTGTGTGACGATTAAACCGTTGTTTTCCGTCCTTTTTTCGTTTGCAGTATCTCAAGATTTTCGTCGGCGATTCTCATCAAAAAGTACCCGCCGCAGGGGCCAATTGGAGTAAAGCCATAAACACAAAATAAACTGCAAAGGGCAATAAAAGGGGAGAAAAAAGCGTCCTGAGTATCGCGAAAACAATTACGTAGAGTGACAGTCATGCTTCGTTCCGCGCACCGGTCTTTGTTTTCTATCTCACCGCTAAAATTGCTCAGACGATATTTCAAGAAAATGGCGCCGGTCGTGAAAGGTTGACACCGAGAAGTGTTTGTCTTTACAAGTCTGATGTCTTTTACCGAAATTAGCCCCAGCCGCAGTTAAAATGGCTTGCTTGTCTGCGCTGATGGTGTATTGTCACGTTTAATGGTAGCGCCATTTGCAAATTGACTTTCTTCTATTTGCGCCCGGCAACTCCCACCGTTATTCTGTCCCATCAAAATCGGCAGAAACTCGCGTAGAATTTAAATTTGTCGCAGATTTTCGTCACAAATTTGCATGTCGAATTAGCCAGGTTCAGTGTCGAGTCGTTTCAACATTCATGTTCCCGAGTTTGGGCAACACTGGGCCAATCGAAGCGGAAGATCGATTATCATCGGTCTCCGCATCGAAGCTTAATGAATCACGCCCTACTGGCATTGTCGTTCTCACAACCCAACGGTTTACAATCCGTCGTGAAAATTAAGAAAATTACACCGGGTGCTCGTGGAGTGGTCTTGTTAAGGAACCGTATAGTTAGATTCGGCGCGGGCTTCCCTGACCAGCCCCCTCCCTCCCCACGGAGAATACCCCTGCCAATTCTAATGAAATTTGCAAGGCACCTGCATAACATCAATAAAGATCTCCTGCTTGATATATGGCAGGGCCAATTTGGTTCCACCCGCCACCAGATGTGTTCGCCTTGAACAATCAAGTCATTACTCCTATCATATTTGGCAGTTTAAGGCAATCGCGCGATCTCCCAACCAAAACAATTACTGCGTTCTAACACCTAAACTCCTAACTACCCCCATAATCCTTCTGCGTAATTAAGATTATAAACCTTCAAAACTCATCACTTGCTAATGAATTTCGATTAATACGTTTAAATTAAACTCTGCATATCTTGTCAGATTGGCTTAATTTGCGTTATTCATTCGAATTTAATTGTCGCGAAACCTCGGAGCGCTTTGTGAGCAAATTGAGACAAAGAGATAGCAAGGTTTGTTAACATTTTGAGCAAATTTGCGCCGGTCGCTTGTTCAAACTTCTCTTAAGTTTACAATACCACAACAAGATTCTGAAAATGCCATAACATTTTTGTTATCTATTTTGTACAAAACGATAATTTATCAATAACGCACGATTAACGGAACTTGAAAAACGTCACTTTATTCATGGAAATGACGGTTTTTTTACGAGTTCTTCCCTTCTAGGGGTGCATATTTCTGTTGGCTGAAATACCCTAAAAGGTTTTTCAAAACTTTAAAACCCTCATTTCTAAAAGTGCACTAGGCTGATGACGAAAAAAAGAAGTTATATGGATGATGTGATATCTCTCATATCCTTCTGTGATTTTATGATTCCGACTGAAATTCTCGAACTACTGAGTAGCTGCCCTCAAGCTTCCATGTTCCCGGTCAGAAATTTCCCGCGGGGTGAAAGATAAGACAATTAATCCGATCAATTAATTAGCTTTATAGCAGTTGATCACAATTGGATGACACTAATTGTCACTTACAGGGAACACATTGAACCGGTCGCCATCTTAAGTGGATTTTCTCGCCTCCGCTGACTGGAGAAGCGTCAATATGGCCACCGATCGCGTTTATGGAAAATCTTGGTTTCCCATCCTATTAGAAAGGTTAAGGATGGTATAAATAGTGGGGCGTTATTCTGATCAACAATTCGGTTATTTTATGCGTGGAGAGTCGGATAAAAATCTGACAGATTATACATATATCATATATCAGATTCCACCCATTATATTAGTATTATTCATTTGAAATTTTTGTTACTTGTGTCACGGTGCTTGTATCAAGTGATAATGATTTCATATCTTGTCATAAACTAAAATCAATTGATCAGATCTATTTGTAGCTTTCTCGGATGACGTGATACATCACTTGAAACTCATAACGGACACAATCATATTAAAAAGTCTTGTCCTGATTATCAAGGCCTTTCTGAAGATGTGAAATATGATCCGAGTGTTTCTAATAACATAAGGGGTCGTGTAAGATAATTGTTCTTGCTTTGCACCTTTAATCTGCTCCGTATCATGATGCATTGTCTTCGAAGTGGATTCTGACATTTACCATCAAACTTACAAGCATTTTCGCGCCGCCCGTGACAACTGTATGCAAGCAAGAATAAAACGGGGCAAATTAGAGATGTCATTTTGAACCAAAGCGCCGTATTAGCGAAATGTTGCTCCTGACTATCAAGTGCGAACGAAACAAATGGTTCTTATCACTCCCATTCTCTCAATCTATCTTTTAATAACGCCCTTTAAAAAACGACCACGCGCCCGAACAGTCCCTGGCACTTGTCTTGCGTCAAGGGGAACATGGTTTCAAGGGTCCTCGAAGCCAATTGGCATTGTTTCTTCTGTTTGACTAGGTTTCATTGCGTGCTATCGAATCACGAGATCTGACCTGTTATTCAGTGCTAATGATGTTATTTTGCAGGACAAGAGCTTTCACGACACTCTACCACAATGCACAGGAGTCAAGCCGGTTGGTGGCGCACTGCAGTAAAGTGGATGTCGTTAAAATAGATCACGTGGCAAAACAATGGCTGCCAGGCTTTAATCATTTAATGTGATTGCATTGGGAATTTTTCACGCCTCGAAGCAATTCTCTGCTGCCCCGAGGCGCCCTGTTTGTTCTATTTTACGGGGAATTATCAGATGTTCTACCATGTGATTGTGCGAAGTGGGAATGTCGCTATTCGTTTAGATCTCGCCCAGTTAGTGGTCGACAGACCAAACATGTCGACCCCCTCTCTCTTGTCGCTTCAGTAACTACACGGACTCTGCTAATTTGAGTTTTGTCCCAAGTGAATGGTCCCTGTACCAATTAGTGACATGTTGATGGCTGGGGAGGGAAGAGATCGTAAAATAATTTTTCCGAATTTATTACCATGAAAAGTATTTAGTTCGGCGAGTTGTTATAATGTTTTAGTCTTGTTTGCTGCATTCATGAACATCAGCTAAAATTAGTAGAACAATGCTATGGCTTGGTTTTGGAGGATTTTGCACACGTAAAATGCTGCTACCATACGTTCAACTAATTTTCTTCCTATTCAAAATTCAGTGTTGGTGTATATATTCTAACATGACGGTTACACCTTGAAATAGTATCACCAGTTCACATGTTGCCAGTTCAGTCGTTAACATGCGATCTTTAAAAACGTACATGTAAGCATCATTTTCATCAGCAACAAAAAATGTGAACCATTTATATTTCTTACCGTCCAAAAGAAGCAATCAACATTGCCATGGAAAATTAAAATTTGGTTAAAGGGATAGTTGTCCCTTTCACCGCTTGCTGGCAGCACTTGGTTAGTCGTACGTGATCGACACCAAACTTTGTTGTTTCATGACATCAGAGCCTCTTTCAATAAATAATTTATTGAAAGACTCCGATGACATCCAGCGAAATTCATTTTAAATTTATTAAAATTTTATATTTCTTTTAAACGATCTTGCCTCCGATTAAAGGAAAACAAGCGAGGGAGATTAGAATAATTAAACTAACATTTGGCATCGAATGTTGTAATTCCTCAGAAGTGCACTTCATAATGATATGTTTACATTCAAGGCCCAAGAAACCGGAAGGCAATCAGAAACGACTAATTTCCGACATGCTGCAAAATAATCGACCGACAGACGGTAGATGAATTAATTTCAATGTGAAAATGTTCTTTTAAAATCAAATTACGGAAGCCTTTTGGGGTTGTCAAGTCTTTAGTGAACAAGGGTGATGAGCTTGTGTCGTAAAAAGCGAAACTTGGAAAATAGAATCGTAATTTGCAACGTTCGGTCATAAAGAAGAGCGCTCGGGGCTACGGGACTTTACGCGCAACTCCCATGATGGATGCGATAACGCTTGTCCAGCAGCACATGCCAAGAAAGGATTTGCTGTAACAGGGTCAGGGTATTGTAACCTCATTCTAAACACAATCAAGGAACTGTAAAGCCAATGCAGTGGTTTCAGTGCCGTCTCCTTTCAAGAGTCCGCCGCAGAAACCAAATCGGAGTACCATTGTCAACTCGGGGCAATTTTAACGGGGAAAGAACTCCAAAGTAAATTTAGCACTCTGGACAAATTAGGACTTAGATTTCGCGCTGATAGGACCCAGTAACTAGTACCCCTTAATCACGACTGGATTCTGTGATATTATCTTAATATGTTTGAGCTGATTTGGGAAAATTTTGCTTGTGGACAAACCTTAACGTATTGCCATGGTGTGAGAGGTAATCTCGGACACGGCTAATTGAAATTGCGAAGGAAATCTGATCCGGGATTTGGATGAGTGGACAACATGACCTTTGTCTGTCTTTGGGCGTTTATAATCTACCTCTGGCCCACATGGGACCAGGTAAACAAAGCCAATGATGGACTGTGCTGTTTCATATACTTCTTATCCGACATCAGGCAGATCTTGTTCTGTTAATATTCAAAATGTTTGTGAAAGTCCATTTACTTATTAATTTGGCATCGCAAAGGCGTGGACGCAACCTTTGCAACAAAGTTGTGTCATGGGAACACATCACCGATGGGAAATCCACTTTCTGTGGACTTTTTTCCTACCGTCTCATTTTCGAGAGTTGCCACCATGCTGTAATGGGTCTTTGTTGTGGTACGGCAGATTTTATGTATTTATTTGACCTACCATAAGTTTTAAACCTTGGAATCAAACTTTTTTAATCAAACGCAATGCCGCGATTAAAACAAATATCGACCAGTCGAAATCGTCCTTACAAATCATGCGGGCCAGCCAATCAAACGCCTCGTTTTACTATCCGGAAACCAATAGATTCTAGAACTGACACTTAAAAGTGGTTGAATCAACGGGAATCCACTCTTTGTGAAACCAGAGGTTGAAAATCAAGATGTTAGTCACATCTTCAGGCGCAGAATAAAGCATCCATCGCGACCAAAGTGATGATATTGCAAGAATCACCGCCAGCCAATCAGAGCTAATTAATCCAGCTACTGCGGCGCAGGCGGCGGCTGTTGAAAGTTTTTAATTTGATGGATTTAACCTCAAGCTATCGTCTGCATCTGACAGGTTGTGCAATGAATCTCGGCAAGATTTGGTCGTTTTTGGCCGGCCATTGTCTGAGAGTCTGCTTAAAGGGCCCGGGTGAACGTGGACAGGAAATGCCTTACACAACATCTAATTGTCGCCACTTTCACTTTTTATAACCGAGATATAGGGAAAACCTGCCAAGCTTCGATACACTCCGTATTGCGTCAGCTGTCAGAGATATCAGATCTAAACTTACTAATGTGATTATAATTATCATCATATCAGCATCCTCTCGACAACCTACCCACTGCAAAGTGTTTCTTTATCGACAACCTACGCTGCAGAGTATCCTTACGTGCAATGTCTTGGTATCAACGGATTACGCTGCAAAATTTCTTTTTGAACTACATTGTACATATCTACAACGCTGCATAGTTTCCTTTTGAACTATGTCTAATCTACAACCTACACTGCTGTTTTGTTTTTAACTATTTGACTATCTACAAGGCTGCAAGGTTTCCTTTTGAACTATTCATCTATCTATAATGCGCGGCATAGTTTGTTTTGAACTGTATTTTATCCACCACTTACAATGTCTTGACTTTTGAACTGTTATGATATCACCTACAGTATACGCTGTGGAGTTCCTTTTTGGATGTTCCATCGTACACGCCAGGTAACATGATCTATAGTTTAAGAGGGGACGATTCGAAATCATGCAGTTGTGTAACTGAGGAGAAGGGCAGACAGCATGCTACTATAAAGTGTTAAACAAGCGACAGTTCAGCTTTAAGCCACTAAAATATCAACCCCTTCAGCCCAACTTCGTGTGATGCCCTAAGTGCACAAACGTCAATGCTCATATAGATCATGTGTTTGACACAATACTCTTGCGCGTTTTATTATAAAGTTATTGCCTTGGGCGTTAAATTGCTAGTCTTCCTATCTTTTTCAACAAGATGCGTTTTTCTCTGATTTATTTCAAAACTCAACAAAGGCGACAGAGTGTCACGGATGGTGGCCTGGTTCTGAAATTACTGCCATAAATTGAGATGACACTTATTCAGATTGGCCGGAACTCCCAAAGGTTGGAAGGACGGGTTGCATCCTTGAAAGGTTTACTCCACCCCGTCTGTATGAGGTTTGCCAAGCTTGGGCAAAATGTTTTCGCTGGAACCTGTGAATTGTTACTCGCTACCATGTAAATGTAAGAAACTTCCAAGTTTTGGGTGGTCTGATAGGCTCAGAGGTCACGATCCAACTTCAGATTTGAACCCCGGTCTATCCATGAAACCTCAGATGAGGTGCTCAACAGCGCTACAACCTGCCGGATTTTGCCACCAACGCTCACGTAATCACAATCAACAGAGAGTGCTCTTCACATCATCTCTTCCGGTATGATTGTGTCTCTTCCTGTTTTCCTCTACTTGACCTCTGTGTCACTGAAAGTGTCAACCTTTTTAACATAATAGACTTACTCACTAGACAGCAGCTCTTTCTACAAAATTTAAAAGTTTTATCGAAAAGCAAAGTGACCGTGATCGTATCTTCTCATGATATTGTCGTAAAGGAGTTGCCCATTCCTTTGTGTTAGTTAGCTTCTCTTCTCTCGAGCCAAAGCAACCCATCTTTGAAGATAAAACAAGGGGGGCTTTCGAAAGGGCTTATTGCAGAGACGCCTCTTGAGCTAATTCTGCGTCAAAACTTTGTCATTTTGGCCCCCACAGTGGTGTTCTTCATCGGATTTTTGGCCTGATCACCACAACAGAAACTCATCAAAAACTCACCAGTACAGTATCAAAAGCACTTCTACTAAAATACCTTGAATGATGCACACCAAATAACCGTCAAAAGCTCCTCCAAATGTCCATACATCTTCACTTCCTAACCCCAAACCATCTTTCGAGCGCATCTTCCCATTTGTTACGCCTAATGACGCTTCCCTTCAAGTTGGCAAATATTTATTAACAGCCCCTATCTCTTGTCGTTACACTACCATGAATGAGCTGTAATGGCTGTAACTCACTCCTTTCTTTGTCGACAAGCAACTTGAATCATAATAGGTGGATCGTTCAGAATACTGTCCCGGGGAGCGAGCGACCTGGCCTAGTCTTCGCGACGCCACTCGCGGCCGGGCATGCTGGCAGTGTTAGCAAAAAATGTCATTCTGCAGATGGAGTCAAAGATTATGTGTCGAAAGTGTGAAAATATTAGGTGTTGGCGCGATATCGTGGTTCGAATCTGATTTCTTGGTTTGTCATTTTGATATGTGTATCATTAGGTCTGATTTCGACGTGTGGCATGCGTTTATTGTTGGTCTCGGGCCAGATTAACTGTCTTTTTAGGTTAGACTTGGCGCTGTTTTCGTGTCGCGAAAATTGGTAGTAAATGCCTTTTTCCAATTAACTTAGTATACCTGTGATACGGTTTATCATCGTTTGACCGGCTCCGAAACAGAACACTGCCTGTCGGATTAGTTTTGAAGTCATCCGACAAATTCACGACCGATCTTTGGCCAGTCACTGCAAAATATTTATGAACCAAATCGCCTCACGTCTTTCGATTGCAAACAAAATTACCGTTGATTTTCATCAGGCAAGTCATGTGCACAAGACATCAATTACGAATCAGTTAAAACAAAGAGAAAACCTCATCACTGGGGCGGATGAATTTTACAACGTTTGTCTTCCCTCATCCGCGGTTTAGCACCGTTTATTACCACCTGGCCTCATAAACATGAAAGTCTGCAACAAATCAGGCTGCAAACTTAAGAATGAAATGTATGGGAATTTTATCATCCAATGAAATTTGATTAGCCGACGGCATACGGCTTTTACGACATTGATTGCACGCATACGATATTGCTCGGCGAAGAAGCCCGAACGATTTCGTTGTATTTATGTGCTCCCTTTTACTGAGATATCGTTTTTGTCTCGTACCTTCTTTAATGACTTGGCCATTGAAAATTCAAAACAATATGTAACCCAAGATGTCCGATGACTAAACACAAAGTCCAAAGCACGATGTATCAAATTCAAATTCGAAAGATTTGAAATTTAAAACCTACGAAAACGGTAAAGTATCGTTCCGATGTTTACCGAACGTAACCCGATGTTTGCCGATTCCTTACAGAATAAACGTGAAAGGCGTGAAAGTGCTAATAGGGGGTGTTGACATTCGTGGTTGGCCAAACAGCCCCTTACACCACGAACAATGGCGGAATCTCCTCGACCAAGTAATGATATGCTCAGTCACGATCTACCGTATTCTTAACCAATGGGCCAGATCGGGTAGGAAGTCGCACTCTTTAACTAAACGACTCTCAAAATGACTTATCGTCTTGTCAATCCGGTCGAGAACTGAATAACTCAAACTGCAGGAAATGGGTGCAATTAAGAAATCCTGTGACAATAATGTTATGGAATGTTGGATCTTTTGATTACAAAAATGCCCCATTCGATTTGCTAACTTTCCTGTGAATATTATTATATGTGTCCTCAAAAACGATATCTACAGCGTATGTAGTTAGAGACCATCACCGCCAGTACTTCAGCGAACAACGCACAAAATAATCCTTTGTCCACCGGACACTCTATCCCAGGACATTTCAAACTTCTACATCGGATTCAAAACACTACACAGTGACTGATGCATATTAATCAGTACCGTAACTGCTCTGACTTACTCTCTTTATTCACTTTTTAGTCAGGATTCCTGCCCTCTGTCTCCCTCAGAGAACATGGCTCCAAAATATCGCCTCAGCTTCTTCACAGCGCTGATCAGTAGGCTAGCAGATGGGCTGGCCCATTGTTCCGGTTACCGGGCCTGGTGTCCGTGTTTTCTATCACAACATATTGCATCTGCTATATTGTGAAATGGCTAAAAAAGCCGTGTTGATCTAATGATTACTTCATTTATTCCTTTTCATAACCGCCAAGATTTTGCGACCTATGTGTAACTTTTGATATTTTCTTTTACCAGCCACGAGAGTGCAATACAATTGTTATTTTGACTGTGTTTTTTTCTAAAGAATTCATATGAAAATGCGTCGGTTTTATAAGGTTATAAGTTACCACGATACTGCTGACCAATCTGGATTAAGATCTGAACTACAATTGACATGATATGAGCCTATTCCTTAAAACCATAATCCCTCCTTAAACGATGAAAGGCTCAAGATAATGTAATCTCTATTATTTCGCATTGTCACGAAATCTGAAGAAGCTGGGTTTAGGAAACGAATTTTATAGCCTTTTTTATTATGTTGTCGTGATTTTAACTTAGATTTTGGAAAATTGTTTCGGAAAGAGACACTGTGTGATTGCCGAGAGAGAAAATAGCCAACCCTATTGTTTAAGCAATGACCAGTGGGTGATTTATGACAAGTGAGACTTTGATTACGATCGTACGACGAAATCATCCCCGTCCATCAATGTGTTTTTAACTTTATGACTGCTGAACTAAAATCATCGTTCTTTTCCGTGCACTACTACTACTGCTGTGTGACGGAGGTCAATCCTCGTCGCAACGACCACAAATATTGCTAAACAGACATGCCTCGTTTATAAGCATATTATTCACTCCTTGGTGGATCTAGCTCGGCCCCTTATTATTGGAGATCGACCGGACACTTTGCCCGAAGGACGGACTAGATAGTCTCGGTTTTATTTGCTCCAGTATTGTCCCCACACCACGGCGGCACTAATCACACGCTGTTATACGCACAAGTGTGTTTATTTTGCAAGCTTTTGACAACTCTTCCACAAACGCTACACGGCACTTCTACCCCACTCATGGCAATTTCTCGCCACTCAAGACCCGCCAACCTTTATTCTGCGAGCGACTGCTCATTCCGCAAGCCATGGGGTCCGTGAATACACTTCATCTCCTCACATCCACTCACAACGAGATTAATAAACCGTGCAGGCCCAGAAGAACCGCCGAAAGAATAAACTTTTTGTGTCTCCGCACCATAGGGGGTTCGCCTCACGACAATGTCAGGACAGAATTGAAGAAATTTCGCAACCGCGTTCAATTGGGTCTACAGCGGTTCCACGGGAGGCTTTGTCCGCCGAACTATCTTCTCTTCCCCCAGGCGTTCCGGGATGGGACTCGGGAGTAATCCCTTCTGCTTCGCAGCACTTCCACAAAGTGTCCTACCCGGCGTGTTCGAGAACGCCTGTGAAATAATGTCTACACTGTCAACATGCTTCTGGGAGGTGCGTTATGATATGGGAAAATCTCTGACTTATGCATATTATTTCATTTACGGAATCTCTTTGCAAGTTCGCTATGATAACATGATTAAGGACGCTGGAGAGTAAACCCCCTGACTTGTTCATTAGATTAGAGCTTAGGAATCCGGATTTTGCCCACCGGTTGTCGCGCTAAGAAATATTTACTAAGCCTCCCGGTGAAGTAGTCCTACATGTACCCTCTGGACAAAGTATCCTTCCCTGCTGTATAATACATGCAGTGTCGGATTAGGGTGTGCTCATACATAGGCCAATGATCTTCAATACAAAGCATGATACTCATCTTAACCTAGAATACTCTATCACTCTATCCTGCATGGGACAGTTTAAAACTCTTACATTTTGCTCTATTCGAATTTATACTTAAATAACAAACAAATTGATATAAAAAAAACACCGAGGCAACATGTTTTATCAGACACATTGAAAATTGAAAATTTGCCAAAGGTTTCAATTTAACTATTATCTTAGTCAAATTAACAGGATTCAGAAGAATCAAAACAAATGAACGTATAAAATATTTGGCCAGTACGGGGATCGAACCCGCGACATTCGCGTTATTAGCACGACGCTCTAACCAACTGAGCTAACCGGCCAGTTATATGGCACAGGGAAACAGCAGGTGGTCTTTCGGTATATAACAAAGCCCGGGGCATTTTACAACAGCTTGGGAAATCCTGCTGAAATGTCAATAAATTCTTACATTAACATTATTGGTAGTGATGTCCCATGTGGCGAAAACAGAAGCCCAGTCGGATAGTGGGTTGCCTTATCAACAATATAACCAAGGCACTGATTGCCGCCTGTATAATCGAAAATAGTCAGATATCAGGCCTATATAAATGAAACTGGCCTATTTCCCCAAAGTGGAAATCATTTGTGTGATGAAAAGCATTAGGCCCAGGCCCTATTGCAAACACAGTAAAACATGGTAGATATAGAGGTCAAACTGAACTGAAATGACTAACTTGGGACCAGAACCAGTGAGATATTTCCTGTAAACAAAGGTGTACACGAGGGGAGGTTATATCTCTTTTACATGTTGCATCGATTATAAAGCTCTGGTACTTAATTGCCTGTTTTCTTGACGATAGTGAGGTTTCGCAACCACCCGGTTGTTCAAGTAAACTCACACAATAGATAAACGTCGTCGTAGGGCCCAAGGAGGATACCGCGGTGACGTCACATCACGTGATCCCGACCCATATTAGTGATCGCTATGGCCAATCAGATTCAGTCTACTGACAGCACCAGCACTGAGCACATCTCCACGTCTCACTGTCTGGTGCGCTCCTGTACACAAAAACACCAATAGACATGAAATATTGCAATACCTAGTATGGATTCTTCCTGTGTAAAATAAAATTTACAGAGCAGATTAACTTCCACGAATAAAAAAGACGTTTGGCGTGGCCAAAGTGCGGAAATAATGTCTCCGCTAAAATACACTACGAAATACACTAGGCAATGCACTACGCAATATACAGTAGAGATGCAGTTGAGTTTGTTATTGTTTTGACTTAGAAGCCCGCCCATATCATAATATATTCATGTATTCATGAAGTATGAACTCATTTCTGTCCCATACAACTCTAAGAACAGTCAATTTCTCCTTAAATCATCACCGAAACCGCGATATCCGCGGGAAGATTTCGTTCTATTGTCCGAAAATGCATGATCTTACAGGGGCGCTAACTCGACAAATAGAGGGGATCTATGGGGATCTATGCGAGTTTTAGGTCCTACAGGTCTCGAACTTGTAAAATCTGTAAACATGCCTCCAAATCCCATTATGAAAATGAAGAGATTGCCCATATCTGGGAGACTGTTTTGAAACCATCGCTAATTTTGGAAGATCGGTGCCCGGCTATTTGGTTAAAAAAAACCTATTTTTCCCATCAAAACAGCACTTTTCATTATTCAAATGATAGCTTATTGTCTGAAGACTTATTTCATAGCAGAAAAGTACTAATAACTCTGATTTGATGCGAAAAAATCTAACTTTTTTGATGACTTGATTTTCCCTTGGCCGTGGATCGAGTTTGTTTACAATATGCAGCGCCATCTTGGAAAAGCCGTGACGTCACCGCGGTATCCTCCTTGCGTAGGGCCTAACCGGGCGGTTGCGAAACCTCACTATTAGCACAAACGAAACGGTTAGTACTTATATTTTTGCTAGTGTAGAGTGACAATACATAGGGCCTAATGACCCTGATAAGTTATTTACATGTCTCCGTATAAGCATCGCATTAAATATTTGACATGTCGTAATATCAAGTTGACCTAATAGTGATTTGGATTTGATAATTTTGACTTTTATCTTTGGCTTAGTACCAACTGGCCGGTTAGCTCAGCTGGTTAGAGCGTCGTGCTAATAACGCGAATGTCGCGGGTTCGATCCCCGTACTGGCCAATATTTTTGGCGGCAACACAAAGAACATTTTGATCCTTTTGTTGATGTTTTCCATCCTCCAAGCGCCGAGAGATTTCAGCATATTATTCTGATGCAATGGCGGCCAACTCAAGCAGTGAGAGTAGGACCATCTCACCACACCGCTCATACCAGTATACCAGCAGTGTACGATCAATGTTCGAGAAGAAAAACGTGTCGGTTTCACAAACCCTGCCAGGAAACGGCGAATCTTCGGATTTGTTTCATCAATCCTCGAATTAATTGAGAGTGACTTAATTTTCTATCGGGCAAACCTCTATCGAACCACACTGAATTGAGATGGCACCGCATCAGCGATATTAGCTTCGTGGTTTGAATGAAAATGTATCTCTTATTAGAGAAAATTTCCCTGTTACGAAGGGAATTTCGTGAGACAAGCACAGTGACGCTGGTATCAATTCCTATTACAAAACACCTATCTTTTAAGCACTCTCTACCAACTGCTTAAGGCGCATTTTCTACCAAGCAAAAAGGTTGTGGTTGTCTCATCGAAATCTGGTCAGAACTAAGCTGATGGGCATAATCCATTAAAAAAAGAAACATTTTAACCGAGGTATTTTAGAATGTAGAACATTGTCAAACAGCGACTGTGAAATTAGATGATTATTGACCGAAATTACGCATTTTCGATGTCGTAATGTGTCTTGCTCACGGAATGGCCTTGACCTCGAGATAGGAACGAGGCCAAATCTTGCTCGTCCATCCTCACGGAGCAGTGGCAGGTAAACACGGGAAGCTCCCATCCAGCGTTTTGATACAGGGTCCCATTGTTTATTCCATTTTCTAGAAAATCTATATACGCGACAGAACTGTTACCAAGTCCCCCATCACTGGTCACAGCCGAGCACGCTAATTAATAAAACGACCGGAACTGATCCTCCACCTTCGTTACGACAGTGTGTGATTAACCTCACGATCGTGATGATACTGAACTAATGTTTTATGTCAGGTTGCACCAGATCAGATGGACTTTCTTCGCGCACTCCAGTCTGCTGTATAATTTATAGACAATTAACTCAAATTTGTTAGGTTAATTGGCGGACATGATTTTCTGTCGTTAGTAACTTACAATGCGGTGACGGGTCCTGAAGATGAGCTTATGGTCAAAGCCTGGGCACCATGCCACGGTCATTATGGTCTGACTTTAAAATGATGTGACATTGTTTGCTGACAGTCAGATTTTTTGTTTGGCCCCAATGATGGATATCTGACCTAATCGCCGGCAGGTTAGCTCAGATGGTTAGAGCGTCGTGCTAATAACGCGAATGTCGCGGATTCGAGCCCCGTATTGCCCAAATATTTTATCCGTTCATTTGTTTTAATTCTGCTCCGTCTTATCAAAAGCCAACATCCTGTTAAGTTCAAGTCCTCATTACAACCAAAATTCTGTTTTCGAAAGCTATCATTGACAAGCCTCTAAGAAATATGGGTATATATCGCAAGATTGCCAAAGGGATTTCTTTTTTATGTATTTCCTCAGGAAAAAAACGTATTTTATGTTTGATGATAAAAATTCATTTAGTCGATAATCAACTGCTTTCTTTTGTTACTTTTCATTGTTATAGGAAACCGTCCATAGATTAATTGTTACAATTAAATTCATTACTTGATATTGAAAAATAAAATTCAACCAAAAAATCTTTAGGCTATTCTACAAAATATGATAAAAACTTTGAAGACATGTGATGAAGTTATTCCCGTTCAAGAATGGGCGAGGTAACGCACTTTGAAATGAATAGCGTATATCTGTCACGCGATTTGTAAAAAATGCGATGAATAGACAAAATGCTGAATATGACATTTTATGATGACCTGTTAGCAGAACCAGTCATTAAGCATCTAAAGAGGTATATAATCGATGGTGTAAAGTATTGATTAACGTGTAAGTCAAAGACATAAACAAACCCGTTTTGAAAAATCAGAAACTTACAAAATCCAGAAATGAGGTAAAACGGATCTTTCCTGACAAGAGTACTTGTTCCATCAAAGATTTTAAAATGTTTTGTAGAATCAGAATGAATATACATTTTCACAATGAAACAATCAGGCAAACCTCACTTGTAAATCTATAGAATTCAAATTTTATTTTTTTCTACTTACTTAAAAGTACAGAGGAGAAAAAATACGTACAACAATAGACAAAGATGGCCGAGACAGACATTACAACAAGTTTGACAGCTAAACATAATGCATCAGACTCTTAAAACCACTTTTCTCCGACGAGGACTACCTTTACGGCGTGCATATTTGTATTAGCTATAAAATCAGCTGAAAAACCATTATCTCAAGAACGTACTTGCCTCTGGCCTAAACATCGATTACGATAAACAAGATCAAATTCCAGCAAAGTTATCATCCTAATTTAGAAATAATAAATACTCTTACAACGATTTTCAAATGAGCTACTGTTAATACAAATCATTACGCCAACAAACAACAGTTTGTTCGCTCGCAGCGAAACTACGATCCGCGATGGTTTTACTTGGCAAAAGAAACCGAAGTTAGACAAATTGACTGCCATCGGCAAAGGGAAGAACGAAATGATGTAAATTTGATATTGTCTTTGAAGAAAATTCTGACGTATTGAAACATCATGGCTGCCGGCTGTTCTCTCCGGTATGCACACTCCACGTCGATGCACGTTTAAAAGCACTTTCATATGTCAGTTCAGTCAAAATTTGTGACGATTTGGCATGGTTTAATCAACATGCACAATCAAAGGGTGTCTTGGCTACCTTATCAGAGTTACTGTTGCTTTGCCAAATCTACAAGTGCCAGCATGAGATAATCCGCCGCTAAACTTTTCCTCTTAGTGGGTATACGCCCAGCAAAGTTGCAAAAAAGTTAAAACGGTGTTATTTGAATCGCTGTAGGGTATGATAGACTGATACGTGAATTATAAATAGTATTTCTATCGACATTAACCACAGAATCCAATTATTGCAAGTATCGACCGGTGGTATACAAAGTGGGTGTTGGCTCCAGGAATGTTTAAGTATTTGTTGGTAGTCCCTGCCATTTGCTGCTAGAATATCTTATGTTATGTTAGAAGAACAACATCCTTGTGACTGAATGATCATGATTGCTTATGGCAAACAGAGATCCAATTAAATATACTCGTAAAACTGAAGTGAAGATTGTCGTCTTACAAGACATATCACTTGCCTGTCTCCCTCCCCTTACCACCCTCTCTCGCCCCATTTCCCTCACCCACCCTCCCCAAGAGATGCCCCCTCCCCAGCCGCCATGCCCATCCAGAATTTATATCCACCCAAACTGTAATCAGCTGCATGGAAACAATCTCGGTCGCCATAGCGCGCGTGCACAATCACGGTGATTAGACTCCTCATTACCCCGGGTTGCAATCAACACAAATACCCACCAATTGTGCCTGCAATCAAGGAGACACTAAATTAATGCATTTCATCTTAAGACCTATCTCAGTCGCAGTAAATGTTGGTTTTCCGATAGATTTTTCTCGAAGCGCCGTGATCACGGGAGGACGTCTAATCTCAAGCGTAATGGCCGCCTTGATTAAAGCCCTCTCGTCCTGATGCGGAAAGATCGACAATTTCTCGAGCAATCAGCCGATGAACTGGCTCCAAATTGCCCTAAATTTCTCCATAATGATGCCATTTTCTCGTTCTGTTTGCTCTGTCATCAGGCAGCGATTTGCCGTGGCGTGTTCAGGGAATACTACGCTAAGAAACCGCTGACCAACGCACGCATACCCGCAATCAAACGTCGGCGGAAATCTACGAAGATTAACCTGGGCTATTAGATTGATTTTTTCACTTAGATTTTTGGATTGAACGCATTATAAGATTTTGTGACTTGATACTTAAATCCAGTGATGTATGTGTTCTACAAAGAAAGGCATAACTCTATTTGATAAATGCGTTTTGTTGGTGTGTGGACTGTAGCTTTTCCGTAATGTGAGTTTCAACCTACATGTATTTAACGCAATTTAGTCCGTCGGAATCGCAGGTCACAATCACAACATGCTGTATCCCGCTTGAAGTAGTGATGATAACAATCGTGGCAGTTTTTATATCGCGCTGTCTCACTGCGGACCAAGGCCAGTTCCAAAAGCGCTTCACAACAACAAGGGTTTGTCACTGTAGGTCTCCACAGAGACACTCTGCGGTATCAGTGTCGGTTCAAAGGGCGCAAGGGTGACCAAAGGGTCCCAAGACCCTTCGATTAAGGTTCGGACGCCTCAACCACAAGGCCTACGCACTCAACGCAATAACCACCCCCCCCCCCACCCCCGTCATCATAAATCGCCAAACCACCCACCCATTGACAGATGGAATCAATCTGCTTACAACCTTACAAACGGAGCCAAATCTGATAATTCCATTACAGACCCTTTGAACCCTAACCTTGAAGACCCAGCCCCTAATTGCCTCAAATCGTGGGAGACTCCGTCAATTTACAACCGGAGACCCCCAAACAAATAACAAACCATAAACAACCATGATGCTTTCTTCTGCAATTTTCTAATAGGGCGATTTCCTTGCGATTCTCCACCGATTAGAACTCTGGGCGTTCCAGGGTTGGTCAAGGAGGGGCCAGACCTTTACGGCCAAAGAATCGAAAGGCAAAACCATGTCATTAGGTGGATTTCTGTAACACAGGGAGCAGTGATTTGGAAACCCTAATAGACCTAGGGAACATATGCCATGAGACGAGATGAGTTTGGGATGTGATATGTTTTGAAAGGTGTATCATTAACCTTCTTTCTCATGACATTTGACAAGAAGTATAATGATTTACCCATCGTGGCATGAATCCCTTTTATTTGGTTTTCATATTAGAGTTCTTCAGACAGAGGTCAAGGTCAAATTTGTTTAATCAATTGATGTTTCACTATCTTGTGTTCGGAATTTATGTGTTAAGGAATGGCGGTATTCGCGGGAATTTGCAGAATAGATCGAGTGTGCAAGGGTACTCCTGATCAAAAGAGCAAGCACTGACTTCGGCTGTTGCTGATACTGTTAAAAGCGAATCGACCATCAGCTCGAATTCAGTTAGTGCGAACAAGATGATTTGGTTTCGGATCAATTCCTACGGATTGGTACTTTACCACCTGGTTTCTACTTCTTCTCACAGATAATCTACGAATTACTAGAGAGCGAACGATCGCAAACTTATTTAGAGAATCCCATTGTATACATAGCACGTAGTCACAATGCCAAATTATGGATGCTCAAAAGCTAGAAAAAGCAACAAGTTGTTGAGCATTTCCAACTCTCAAGTGAACGTTTTTGAAATTTTCTTTCTTCACAGTCCAGTTTTACACTCATTAACTTCCTTACTTCCTTTTTTACTGCAACGTAGTAATCTAGGCCGCCATCACTGCGATCATCTTACGATTTGTCGCCAATAATCTACACTATATAACATATTTTCCCTCATCCCTCATCAGAAGCTAACATACTCATGCCCACATGTTACGATTCACACTTTTACAGCCATGACTTCTACCCTTGAGTCTGCTACCTCAACAGACGACCTTCAGAAACGTCTGCTCCCCGTTATTCTTCAGTTCATCCTATTTCAACTGTGCAGACGTCCTGATCATGGAAACCATACATTACTTGGACAGTAATTACAACTCTATTTCAACAAATGTCAAACCAGCAGAAGTTTTCAAATTGAATGATATTCTCACCTAGGGATTTTCCCGATGCTTTTTCACCCGATTTTAGGCAGACAAAACTTATCGCCCTGGGCCTGGATCGTGGGTTGCTGTCAACAGAGACACGGCACGGATATTGGCCCTTAACGTTAAATACCCTTTATCATTCTGAAACACTGAGGTGTCGATTCTAGCACCGAGGATAAAGACCCAGAATCTAGAAAATGGCTGTAGCTCCAGGTTGTGACCTTCGCATCAACCACTTTCAATCAAAGGTACTCTACAGACCAATTATGGTCTTTAGGCCCGGTGGCGGCTTTGTTCATCCTGGCAGTTTCACACCTTGGATTATTGTGGAAAACATAGAAAATGACAGTAAATATGTAAGCTCACTGACCTGGAAGTAAATGTGTTGACGTTTTGGTAGTTTGGAGATGGCTAAAGATTTTGACATCAGCCCACACTTCTGAATTTGGATAAAAATCTGATTAAAATACTGTGTTTAGTGACCTGGAAAGCGCGAAGGGTGTCGCCCGGTTCGACAGAAGTGCAGTCCCAGAAATTTTGAAATGTAACTTAACCTTGATACTTAACTATCGGCTAAATTTATATTGATTTAAATTGCATAAGTTAAATTCACACTCGAATCAAAATTGTTGTTTTGTTTTTTGTCACTTGTTTGGGAAGTTACTTTGAACCCACAAGAAAGAAGTCGCCTAAATCTGAACCTGGGCAGAGGATCAACCGGCATAATTCATTGCCAGCCCTTTAATGAAGGAATATGATACATCTGGCATGTCTCTGAACCAAATAAGCCTAGTCAAGACTGCTCTATTAGATTAAATACATGTTGTTATACATACTAATCCTGATTTCATCATAAGACGAACTATCCACTATAGGAAATAGCCTAGTCTATATTTGATGACATTGGACCATTTCCATAGCTTTCTTGATATCCCATTTATTACCAGCTAACTATCCTTAAAAAGGATGCTGAAAAACTGGGAACCTGCCAAAACATTCAGTCCTATCGCTGCTCTTGATCACCGCATCCACTGAACTCAGCCCCAGGACAACTCAACCAGTTCATAACCTTACTTCTCCATGACCAAACACCGTATCAAACACCATCAAAAACGGGTGGACCGCGTACTTGAAATTTAGTAAACATGTCAAAACCCCCGCCAACCCGCTGTGTCACAGTGAAATCTCCTTGGGTGACATATCTCAGATAATAACACATCTTTTTTGACGCCACTTCAAAATTAATATTGGCAACAAAAGACCTGTGAACTCCGTTTATCTAATGGCGATGCTGTGTTGGCGGCTGTCAATGATCGATTCACGCCACTGGAACCATGGCAAATGTACCCGCATGTCCCATGTGCATTCGTTAATTGCGAATTCGAATAAGACCGATTCCTTAGAAGCCGGAGCATCTCATCTCCACCGGCCCCGGGGCGAAAGTTCGACACTGCCATTCACTTTGTCCCGTTTCTCTCTACGGACGTAGATATTGTACATGTACAGTTACTTACACAGATTCTTAATGCGACTGGAAACAGCAAAGGTAGGTAATGTCAGCCAAAATATGCCTGGTTTAATCACTATATGTTAAAATTTGAAAATAGGACACTTCTGTGATTCATTTTCGCTGCCAAGTCATACTTGTGTCAACAAGTCCATATCTGACTTGCCGGCCTACCGACGCTGAATATCAATCCTTAACTATCTTCCTTTTAAGGACGGATAACACGCACACCGACGGTAGATCGGCATGGTATCTGATGTACATGTACATGTAGGGTGTTGCCATGTAACTCTTCATTTTGACTTCAAAACATCGAAAGTAGGTCGAAATACGCGTAAGGACAACTTACAATGTCTTATTAATGTGATTCTCTGGGTTGCAATGTTAATCTCTGTGTTTTTCATGTCAAGCTTTTGCACGATTCTTTGCAAAACAGCTTGCTCGAATACTCAATAAGGTGGCTGACGCATGAAACAAGTCTCTAATTGATTAATATTGACCTGGGTAAACCAACTCTATCATCACCATCGATGTCAATCAAGAGATTCGCCTTAACCAGTGATTTATACGCAACCGGAATTTATACAAAACAGATTGAACCAGATTTATGTCGTTTAGGGGTTTATTGGGCTGTTATATAGGGCATCTCTCTCAAGACATACTTATGCGACCTTATATTATCCGCTCCAAAGTGCTTGGGTCGTTCTAAAAGACTAAAATCAGGCAACAGCCAGCAAAAGGAGGTAAAAAAGTGGATAGGTGCCGATTAGAGTTCTAAAAACCACCTATTATCAGAATTTGGTACCTATGGCGCTAGATAAGATGCTGCAGCATTGCTTCCTCATTTTTAGTCTTTGTTAATTTTTGATAGCAGTTAATCAAGTTGTTTTAGTAGCGGTGCAGCGGCAGCAAGATCTTATACCGAAATAAAATTTGCTTTCTCGGAATTAAAGAGGTAAACTTTAAACGTTTAAACGTTATTACAAGATATTACGGGCGGAAAATATTACGTAATTCTTGCGGAATTCTTGCAATATTGTGAGGAAATGTCCGTGCATTGATCGTATCTTTGTTGAATGCGGGATTTTTCAAATTGCCACTGACCAATGGCCTGTAATAGAATTTAATGAGTCTAATTTGCGCTAAATGGGGATGCGCTGGCCACAGTAATGACTCTGTCCCCTTGGGGTGTGCGGATGGAACTGACTATTACAGTGCATCGCTACCCATAGTCTCGGGGAAGACGGCGGTGTCCGGTGTCTGTGGATGTCTGTGCCCGTATGGTGAGAGCGAGACCGTGTGTGTGCAGTGCTATACCGTCATACATGTCTTATGCGTTAACGTTCTTGAGAAATTGTTTTATGTTAGCTTCGCAAGACATCATTAAAACTTAGGTAAGACGGTTCATCTCGCTCCTCCTCGACCTTACGCAGAATGAGACCGACCTTCAAAGATGTTGCCCTGCACGGCCGATTGGCTGTTTTTATCTGTCTATTTTTTGTGTTATATAAGATTATTTGGGAATCTTATCATTCAATAAGAGTACGGCTACATTTTACACGTAACACATTTTATTTTTATCATTGTCCTAATAGCGTGACAAAAACAAAATATCTGTCATAGTACAGCGCACCACTGAACTCGGCTGCGATCTCATGAAAAAAGAAGGAGCGCTTCGACAGACATTCCCTGGATACCCGAGCGTGAGGGACCCGCCTTAATTTACGGCAACCAATTAGTGAACGAGCAGTGATCAAACCGTCCAGATTCCCCCGTGTTCTGAGGCAGAAAACATGCCCACGGATAATGACAAAAACTCACAGGGTTTTTGTTAAAAATCCCTAAATCCGCCGAATTTAGCATGAGGCATCTTGAGCCGCTGTGCGAGTCGAAACGCGCAGGGCTCCGCGGTGCGCCTCTTTGACTTACAGGCATTTCTAATCGAGTACGGCTGAAGACTCTTCAAGCTAATAAACCGGTCCTTAACTAACCTGACTTCGTGTTCAA
The DNA here is from genome assembly GCF_910592395.1 of Lineus longissimus. Classification (NCBI taxonomy): domain Eukaryota; kingdom Metazoa; phylum Nemertea; class Pilidiophora; order Heteronemertea; family Lineidae; genus Lineus; species Lineus longissimus. Next base: position 11,115,120 of record NC_088322.1, read on the forward strand.
CTTGTTCAAAAGGCCTAATTTTGCCTCCTAGAGCTCTACAGCCTATTAGCGAACAAAAATACACCTCTGAGGTGCGCGGACAAATGCTGCAGCAGCGGTTTTGTTGTTCTCGCAGCACGGGTTCGTCCCTCCAGTCCCTTCGACGCTTCGGAGCTCCAAACGCCGGGGGAAGGTTGAACCTTATTGTCCCCGTGCAGTACCCAGAAGGATGAAGAAGTCCTAGCCACACCCGCCTTTATCTAAATGCAAACTCCAACTTAGCGAAGGAGACCATATACTGGACCAGACATGCCAGAGTTAGTTGCAGGATGTACAACCTGGTAGTGCATTGTCTCAACTGGGCGTGAGGTAATTCCTCAAAGACGTGGTTTATTTTTGTTCATTGTTTAAGCACGGCTAGCGTGCGCTAAATCTGTAGGCGGGGTGTATTATCATGGGTTACTTGCCATGATGATCGCGAGTTCGGCCCCCTTTGAAGGCACGTGAAGATAATGTAACATGGACACAAAGAATGTCCTCTTTCACGTGATAGGGCGATTTGATTAAGTCGTAAAATCTGGCGTCTCAATTAAAATTTTGAAGTTTGATATTATGATGAATATGAAAATGACGAAACACTGCACACTTCCTTATTTGTATGTGATACGCAAGGCCAGGTAAAATTGAAAAAACCGCTTCTGGTCCCACCACCCCCGACTTTGGCTGCCGTTTCAATTCTCGATCATTTTGCCACCAGTTCTTTACGTTTCACATCAGACAACATTATACGTGCAAAACACCAAACCACATTAGTTCAAATTCGGGAAAAATTTCACAATGGGTCTACCGCAGGCAGAATTGTCATTATATATTCCAATTTTACAGGTTAAACAGGTTTCAAACGGACATTTTTAGGGCGTTCCCGCGCCGATTCCCACAAGTTTTACTAATCATACAAAATGGCTTATAACCCTTCCCTTTATGATTGGTCGAAACCGCCAACCGATTCTAATAATATACAAAATGGACTCTTTCAAACCGCACAACATAATGCAAACGAGACAACAAAAAATATAAAACGGTAAACTATTCATAAATTTCGAATAATGCTGTTCCATTAACTCATATAAACCCCATGCCAATTGCCTTTCAATGTGGAGCGTACTTGGACAAAAAGACAACGTGGTTTGTGTTGGCAGACAGGCAAATGTTAAAAGTGTCCGTCATTGATTTTTTTTCAGCGTCGATACGATATGATTGTGACTTTTCAAAGGTGTCGACTTGGACAATGTGCGCTAATTGCGATCAAACTGTGCTGGACAGTTAGCATAGCAACTTCTGAAATGTGCGAATGGGATGAAAAAGTCCGGGAAAGGTTATGTATGATTGGTCGAAGCAGGCGAGTGATAATTGAAATTTGTATTGTTCATGCAGCCGACATATGGCGGCATTTCCGCGAGGTTTCTGAGTGATGGACAACAGCAATGAAGCCGATTGCATAGCTACACACATCATCATACACTCACAGCTCTATAGAGATCATAAGGTACTATAGTTATGACTAAATCAAAAGAAATCCTGTACACGTAGTTTTGACACCAAGGAAAACTCTTTATAACATTGCGTGAGACTAGTTTCCAATGCTTGCCACTTCACGTTTACTCATTGGTATCTTTGCTTACCAAAAGTTAGCATCGAAAATCCTTTCTGATTTTTTCCTGTCGTTTGATGATGATTTGAAGTGATGTTAAGTATTTCCCTTTAAATAGCCTTTAGGATAGAAAAACCCTCTAATGGAGCGTTTGCAAATCTAACAAGAAAATTGCTACTGAACCTAAATGAGAAAAGAGGCCCTTTTTGTAGCTAATTATGCCTTAGTAAGGAAAATAGCTTATTACGGGGCGGGTTATCGGTCGCGTTAAGGTGTCGCCTTTAAAAGGACGATTTTGATTATTGGTGAAACAGTCTTAGTACCCTTCTTAGCTCCTTAATGGTGCCGATGACATGGTGTAATTGTCCACCACAAACATACTTCATGGCCATTTCACGCCTTCAGGGAGCAAGCCAATCAAACCTCCGACCCCTGCAGAGTTACAGCCGATACGAACGAAAACTCTAATTTTGTAATTTTCTTCATTCAAAAGGTAATGATTTGGAACAGACTAGGGCCTACTTCAATTTGCGTCAATGTCTAAATAGTATTTTCTAGTTTGTTCCCACTGGGCTTTGACTGGTGTAACCCTTGTATTAACACCATACCGGGTGGTTTAGCTTGTAATTTTAACGCCTAAGGATAGCCTTTAAGAGGCCCTTGAACCACTTCATGTTTAGAGCAAAGGCTAAGAATATGCCGCCCCTATTTGCTCCGTATGAGGAGAAACTAAATTATACTGTCTTCACAAACAGTTCACAATGTGATCGATCGACTTCAGAAACTTTCGTTGGCAGCCGGAATGTTATCGGTGAGGGTCCACTACTGAAAAAAGATAGATTAAAATAATATAAAACTTTAGAAACTTTCAGTGGCAAACGCGAAAAACGTATGCTCAGTTCACTTTACAGCTTGTATCAAAGGCCCAAAAAGTTATTTTTAATGACATTTGATATTTTAGTTGTTTGAACAAAATCGGGTAAACGAATTAAGAAGATTATATATAGAAACGGACACAACAGAGAAAGTTTTGCTTGCTCTCTTGTATTGGTAGGGTGTAATTTGGGTTCGAATAATCCCATGCATCTGGTCATCGTTGGTGCAACTGTCTGTACCATTGGTCATTTCCCTTAGTAACACAATTTCAAGGAAAAAAGTGTTAATTTAAAAAGATGCTTAGCAGTTTATAACAACGCAGTAGCCTCACTTGTAAAATACTTCACTCGGAATGTGGTGAAAAAGTGCAGGCCTGCCATTCTTATGAAAAGGGTCGTTATTGGTAAAGATAGTCTACAGACAAGGGTAACCAACTCTAACAGGTGATCCGCGTATTAAAGACACTGCAAAATCAAATTGGCCATGATCAAATCCTAACCGCTGCTGAATAAACGAAGCGTATCACGTGATGCACATTGATGCAATACGCAAGTTTCGATGACGTAACAAAGATGTCCGACATACTTCAAAATGAATGTGCCTTTTCTTGAAAGCATTTATTCAATTATCGCATTATTTCTGGACATGTGATTCGCATGGTTGAGTTAGGGTTGGCCCGAACGGTCCCTCCACACATACCAACTCTATCAAGTTGTCATACTTGGAGTCGTAGTGTTTTCAAATCTAATAGGATACTTCCAACCCAGTTGTTCGAAGCCATGCCTGATTAACTGCTCACTTTGATAGATTTTGCACATACAATCATTCAATTTCACGAGTGCAATAGACAGGAATTTGCGACCTGAATTTCGATAACACTTCACTTGTTGAAAAAATGTTGATTGTGTATGTTTAAAGAAGGAGATATTAGCTAGCTTGACGGTATGGCTACTAATATCTCAAGCAGAAATGGAAACAAACACAGAACTTTTGGATGTTTTGCGTTTGTTGCCGTTCCGTTTTTTATAAGAAGCCGTTGTTGCTGTTGTCGTTCCTTGTATCCGCCCATGCAGAAGCAATAGGCAGATGAAGTTAGAACCTGTTCTTGCAGAGTTTTATTTTATTAAATCCTCTTTCATATCTTGCTGACCCGCTGGTAATCTGGTGAGAATGTCACTTTTTAATGTGCCAAAACATGGCCTGTTAGTGTAACCGTTGATTGAAAGCCTATCCAAAATTATTTTCTAAACACGTGATTTCTTGAATAACATCGTAATTTTGATTTACAGTCCACATAATTCGACCTTTTACATGTTGTACATACAGTATGTATTGTCCTATCACTGAAAAGACACGATAGGATTGCAAATTGTGTCATACTTATCATCAAAATACTATATCTCACAAACCGAAAACTCGAAAACAAAGCAGTTCGGGTTGACAGTAGTGGCCACTGATATGTCTTAGTGTCACTTAAAATAAGATCTAGTTAAAGTTTGAGCCAATCTGTATAACTGACCAACAATTGCCTAAATGACAAAACGGCGGAAATCGCTGAATAACTTGGAAATAACATCAGACAATTTATGCCCTTTCTTCGTCGACACCTCTTGACTGCCTCATCCTTTCAGGGACACATATCAGCGTAATTAATCTGGATATAGTATCGAGTGAACAGAGGTAATTTGGGCTTCAAATCCGCTCATCCTGCCATTGAGAAGTGCCATCTTCCGAGGGAATCCTTTCAAGGATCGCGCCATTGTGAAAACAGTTTACGCCGAGGAAGTAGCGCGTCGAGATTGAATGGGATAAAGATCTGAAGATGGGTTGACATGTTTATTGAATAGCGCGACCGCGGTCGAATAATGCCTCCTATCCTGTTCGCCATGTATCTTAACATGCTGCAAATATTATTCATTATACTTGGAAAAGATTACACATGGCGTGTCGGCGCGGAATTTGACGCTACCAGGCGTGACGGCCATGAGATAAGGCAGAAAACGTGTACCCTGATCGTGTAAATTCGCTTCTAACACGATTTAATCTTAGCATCATCCGAAAAGGCGTAAACTGCTGCATTACCTAACTTTCCGGATGCTGCATTCAAGGCTGAAACGACGATTTGAGATGCTGAAGGAGAGTGCCCAGACGATAGGGTTGGTATAAAACGCAACTCGGGACACGAAGGCGGAACGATATTTACCCTAGTCATTTCAAATTGATGATAAGAAACCTCCTAAGCGCACGGGTCGGTAATTTCCAGCGCAAATTATGACATTTTCTCCTTCTGTTTGCCTCCCCTTCGCCCCACAGATAAGCGTACTCCCCGTTTGTTCATTGACTGATGGTTTCCCTTGAAAGGAGAGTCGTTTGGGATGTCAATCACGTGATAATGACACAGCGGGATTGGCTCGCGTCACACAGGGGCGGAACCATCAAAGCTTTACGTCGTACAATCACACGGACGTGAAGGCGGTGCCAGATTGCTTTTAATGTAAGAAAGAATTGAATGGCCATCAGTACAGCATTCTACGGTGACTAACACTAATATCAGGCAAAATTCTGGATTCGAATATTCATTCTGGGATGGCTACAACTATACTAGGGGTGAGTAGACTTTCACTATCGTTGACCCCCTTCGTCTCAAACTTCGGAGACAGGATTACAGCACCGTGTCAACAACACTAAATCCTCTTAATCTCTTAAAACAACATCGTGATCTACAGTGAGTACCTTAACTGAAAAGTTGCTTATCTTCCCGCGTATTGTCAACATTAGACATAGCCTTCGTAGATTTCTTGGTCTCACACCAATACTGTCATCAGAACGATATCAACATTATCTCACCAAAGTTTCCCCTCACTTTTGGAAGTCATATCCTAAATGTCATAACGTAGCGTATATTGCCCGAGTGGCACTCAACCATGATATGGCGACAGTGTACCTGCATGGCGCGACAACTTTCACGACCTGGGTCGACTTTTGCGTGTTGAGCTCACACCTCGCACTAGATCACTTGGCCTGATAACGCGCCCCGGCAGCGTTCACCATTTATGGCTATACGATAGTAATGAAACGTAGTCACTAATATTATGATCAAAATATCAGGTGTAATACCCATGTTGTTTGTTTCCCCGGTCGTAAACTGGCAATTTGTTGCATCGCTTTCTCTCTCATCTGAATCTCAAACCGCTATTCTGGAACAAGGGTCCCACAGACAATGGCAAACTTTAGCCAGAAGCTAAGTTAGTATTATATCGATTTTATAGTGTCATCTTTAATTTTGGACTGTCATCACTTTGATGAGAAAGCGCCTGAGAAAATGCGAAGATTCAAAGCTGTTTTGCGCTGAACGTACTTGATGGGGCGGACATTGACGCAGGTGTTGGCTTCATCTACATGTAGTGTCAAATTCTAAAAGATTACGGAACCTGAAAAAAAGGATGTGATTTTCAATATTTTTTTGGACGGATTCAAATCACAATACAATTCGATAGCATATACAAAAATACCAGGTTTTAATCCTCCTATTGAGCATACGTATCGTACCATCGTTACCAAATTGGTGATCATTATACTACATGTATGTACATGTATTTAATTAATAAGCCTAATATGTAATGTAATTTTTATAGAGACTGGTGGTAAGCTGACCAAGCTGACATCCATATTGTCATGTTTACTTCCATATCGTAATCAACTTACACAAGGAAGAGGAAAGGATATGTTCATGATGATTATTTGAATCGTTCGCAACACATAAATTTCAGATAAAGCACGTCTTCACGTGTATTTCCTTCAAGGTGCCAGTAAAAATTAAAGAGTGGTTTATTGTAAAACTCACTGAATGCTTCAACAGAGATGAATCTACATGTATCTGTTTAAATATTAGGCTGCCTTAAGAACTAGATTATGATTATCATGATATTACTTTTTTCAATTTGTGTTTTGTGCTTACCATTTGAGAAATACTGGTGAGTAACACTCATATCGAACATCCTTAAATTTCAAACCCAATGTGATCATTAATGAACATGTACATAATGATGATGTTATTTTATCATTATACTATTTTGAAAACTTGGTACGCCATTACTTGCATATACATGTGCTTTCGGGAGTTCTCACTGACCCAGTTTCAAAATGGTGGAACCAGAAGGATTCCACATTGTACACAATCTTGGGAGACCTTCCTGGCCATCTAGTTTGCTAAAGCTTTTATCAAATCCATTGCCATTTCAGCCTTAAATCACTGGGCAATACTTATTTAAATCTCATTCCATGGGAATTTGGTATCATCAGACGATGCCCTGGTTAATCTCCCCTCCGCCGAATGTCATGTTATATACATGAATTATATTCAATAGCTGTATCTGGTTAACTTTTTAATACCGAATGCAAATTATGACCCCCAACATGGTCGAAAAAAGCCGGGATTTATCAATGCTAACCTTGTATGTCTGCCGAGAGAATATTCAACGTTGGTATTCATTATCTACATTGATATTATTAATATACTATTTTCAAAATTTGAATGAGTCTCTATGATTATGAATAAAATTCTAATATCAATGGCCCACTCTGCATTTCAGAATAGCAGATTCTAGACGGATTGCTTAATCATGGAATAATTTGGACCTAGTCAAATCAATGATGTCCCCATGTGAGATCATTTAGAAATGTAATCCTTCCCTATATCAGACAAATGTTTTCCAAAATAAAAACTTATATCAAGGGTATAATGATTTTGTTGTACATCTAGCAGTGTCATTTTGTACAAACATTTGCCCGACAAACAAACATTGGCGAAACAAAAAGAAAACGTATCAAGGATATGATAATTTTGGTGTAACAGTCCCAATGTAATGCATGTAGCAGTGTATGAATTATTTCAAACATTGTCAAAAGCTTAATGAAAATAATGTCTCCAAAAACACGATATTTTGCTCGTAAATCTCGAGGACCTATCAAAACACTTATGAATCATACACGAACACTCATCGTGCCTTATGAAATTGATTATCTCAATGCGTTTATTGTGATTAACCGGATTAACCGCACACTGGTGGACGTATGAATCAACACATATCTTATTCATTTCCTTTGATTTTTACCACTCTTGGCAATTACCGCTAAACTCCTATGTATAGTGGTCAGTGCAAACATCAATTCGACGTTGATGTGGTGTCTATCTTTGGACGGAGCTGGGGGGGGGGGATGGGGATACAGAGTTGGCACTGACGGCTGCACATATACCTACATGTACGTGTATGTCGCTACATCAAATAGATTCAGTTAATTGTCTTATAAGATATCTGTTTAGCTGTTTACATGAAGCTATTGTTCAATGGTTCTTCTCTACTTTCGGTAGTCAGTGACTGTTTTCACCCTCGTGCCTATTTATTTTGGAGATCTGCACCATTTCTGAAAAAAACTTTCAAAAAACTTTCCAGTTTTTCCAGTAAGAAAAAAATATTATCTCGATATTTATTTTCATGATTGTCGATTACGTCTTCCAACAGTAAAATTTACCGTTGGGCTCTGCCAAAACACCACTAGAACTCAGTACGAAAGCTACCCCAGTGTCGAAAGTGCGTTATAACAACATGTTGTTGAGATTGCATTTCGAAGCCTGGTCTCTCAGCAGCGGGTAAAACCAACAAAACTCGACAAGTTATAAAAATCCTGCAAGACCACGGAAGTAGCATTGTGATTATGGATGGGTTTATGGCTCTCCTGCGACAAGGAGACTGTAACCCTTTCATTGGAACACTTCAAACAATTCTCATGCATAATTCACGAGATTATATCCCTCTGATTCATTGAGCGGAGCGACTACGACAGTTGTCTAGAAATTCCAAAGGATTGTCTACAAGATTTTTGTGACTTTTCGCGATTGTCTTCGTGTCTTTTGGGAGATTAAAACCTCAACTACACAAGTGTGAGAAATTAAAATTTCATGTTAATGTTGTGAGAACTTTGTGCCCTTGACCGTCATGTTGAGACGTGTCCTTCGAAATGGCAGTCATCGCCGGGAAGGACTCGGTGTATGAAAGATAAGGGTCGTCACTGCGGCCCTTGAAGCCCCTAGTCGACTTTGTCAGTGTTTAGTGCCATTCATTCACAAACTGGAGGCCAATTTACCTTGTGTATGACTTTGTGCGAAGGTTTTACTATGAATGGCCCTGGCACCTTGACTGTGTACCGACCTGTATGGCATACACAGTGTAGCGAGGGCCAGTACAAGCTCCACGACCTTCAAAAGGAACCACTACCTTGAAAAGGTCGTTCTAGAAGTGATAAGGTTCCCACGAAAGCATCGTCAAGGAACAATGGCTTTGCCCCTTTGTATATCCTCTGAAGGCAGGAGAGAATGCGTTACTGCGGTTCGCAGGATGCGTTTGAAAGGATAGGATATTTGGGAAATATTCTCACAACTTTGTAATATCTTATCTGTTGATTTCTTCCAATTGCTTTTGGCTGGGTTGACAAAAGTCAAAAGATTCAAGTTGATCACTTGACATCTTCATGCCATGTCCGGGATGGAAATTTATGTTACTAGTGGCGTGGAAAAATGGTTTTCCTTGTATGCATTTAGTTGCCACTTGTGCATTCAGTTTACTGAGATCATCAAATGTTATTTCGTACAGCATAAAGACGCGGTACATCGTTGCATGCATTTGAAAAGTAACATAGACTGGGACAATACGCTTGGAGAGAAAAAAGATATCTGTGATATAAATACATAGATAAATATATAGACCCGGAAACGATTTGACATCATCAATTGTTCATGATTTGTAATGTATCATTGCCTGTTTGAAATCTGCCTTTGTCAGCAATATATTTCTGGTGGCACTGATCAAGTTTTGAAGCATCAACTTGCTTGTGATTCAAGAATGGTACACAATCCGTATTTACTCAGTGGTGATGGAAAATGTATGGCTTGAAAAACATTGGAAGTACTATTGTGCTGATATATTTAGATTTTATCTATCGAGTTTCGGTGCAACAAAATCCTTCCTTTTAATCATACCAAATCAAAACAAACACTGACGCGATGCCATCGATTGAATTCACGTGTATTATAGTAATTTAACGTACATTTAATAAGTGAGTTAGAGCATGATGCAATTTCTTTCCACTTAACAACAATATAATTTATCAGAAGCATCATAAAACAACCGATGCGACCATTATTGATAGACATAAAAAAAGTTTAATCCCGACACAAAACTACCGGGGCTAATGAATTTGCAATTCGAACCCGCGCGCAGTTTGACCGCCGCCGGGTATTTGGCCACACCTCCACAACGCTCCGAGGCTAAAAATAGCACTCATATATAGAGCCTGAACGTTGGCGTAACGTCAGTTGGATAGATGCTGTGATGGAATGCGCTGCAGCGCTAACTTTACCGGTCTTAACACCTTGATGGTAACAGTGATGTTGATGCTGTAGTTTTACAGCTCTAGTTGCTGATGATATCAGCGGCATGTCTAATTTATATTTGAAGGCACGTAACATGTTTAATATCAAATAAATCACTTACAAACAACCTGTTTTGTTGCCATGCAGCTATCATTATTTGAGGGCCCTAATTTAATTGTTTAGACATAGTTCAGTTACTTATTCTATTTAGATTGAGGGTTGATTAGCTAACCTTGCTGTTAACCGCGGTGTAACGTTTTTGAGTGTTTCTCAACCAAATATTATGATGTTGTAAAAAAAAAAAAATTTTTATAGAAAAGGAAATGTGTCTGATTGTGTCGACTGCTTGCGAATAACATTGATAGGAATGGCGACTACTTCCCCAAAGTATTTGTTATCAGGACGTAGGTTTTAATCAAGAGCTAAAATATTCGACAATTACAGCTAGCTTTTTTCATTTTCAAAAACTGTCATTTCGAACATGAGACTTTGATCGTTTGCTATTGTCCCAAACGCCCCAGGGCGAGTACTCTGTACGCACTACCCGTGTCGGTGATGCCAAGCGCCATTTCCCCGAAGCTACACTGCCCCAAAAACTTCACCGATCTTTTAATATCCTCGGCCATCCGTCATCAATGTAGGTCGCGGTTTTATGGCTGATTCCCCAAATTAAAACACTTTATGCCATTTTGTGAATCTGTGCAGAAATAATATTGAAGGAACATCATTTCTGAATACCTGGTTTGATGGCTGACATTGCGGATCAAAATGTATGTTGACATTTCAATACTGAGGAGTAAAAAGTTTGTTTTTGCGACATGTTCGGATGCTTTATGTCGTAAGCTTTTGCGCTGGTCTGGGCGGAAACGATATATTAACATTTTATAATAGAAAAGTGCAGTTTTAAAACCATAAAGGATAGTTCTATTGATTTACAGGAATGTACCGAGTACACTATTTTTGGCGGATTGAAATTCCTCCGCCTGAAGTCATTTCAACAACAAGTGACTGTCTACGCTTGTCTCTATATTGTTGTTTAACAGTAACTCACGTTCCACCTTACAAACAGCAGTATCCAGTGTTCTATGTCTATAATGAGTGTAATGATGGACATTGCTTACTTGCAGTTCTGCGCGGCTTGCTGACATGGACGCTGATGCGACAATTATGTACAATATTTCGGAACTGCAACTCGTCGCCACAAATTCAAAATTCGCTGTATCGAAGACAGTCCCAATGTGTGGCAAAATCATCTTCGCTTTTTGGGTGACCCTTCTTAGAGTATCAGGCGTTCATCAACTAAAAAAACCATAATCATGTCGTTGCTTTCTAGGATAAAGATCATTTTGCAATACGCAATTTGTATTTCGTGAAATTTCAGTGCGAACGTTATCGTTGTACTGATTTCAGTGAGTGTAGATTGCGTTTAGACCTTGTGGAACAAGATTGACAGCAATGCACGAAATGTCGCCCGTAGCGAGATTTCACGAGATACGAGCTTGCCTAAAGCAATATGAGCGATCATTTGAGTTTCGATGGTTTAGAATTTCTGAAGGACATCATATTGCGCAATTAAGTGACAGAGAAAATTGTCCTCAATTTGACTTGGAAGGTTCGAGATCGTGCAGTCACACAAAGAAAGTCGATTGACGAGAATTATATTTTTATGTGACTGGTATTTAGTATCGATTATATCACTTTTTGAAATGAGATACACACGTCATTCACACCACAACATCAAACACTTTCAATATATAAGGAATTTACTTGCTATATCTTTATCAGGCTGCAGCATCATATATTAAACAGACTTTGGGTATGGCCGTTTGAGAAGACAAGAGCTCCATCATGGAAATACGAGTGAGTTTAATGCAACAACTGGCTAATTTAGACTTACTGCCATCAGTGCGGAGCAACCATGATATAGGCTATAGACTCTTCAAGGGCAAAGTCGATTACACAATCAATGAACTGTGTATATTGAACAAGATATCATGAATCTTCCCATCGATTAGCGAGTATATTACCCGTATCGGAGTGTTGGGTGACACTGAGTTCATTATGATATCGCTCAGGGGTACACCACGCCCCAGATTAACTGATGATCAGACCGGTTACGAGAGAAGGGTATTGCTCTGGGAAAATGGCGGCGGGGGTTTCAATTCGTTTGGTCAACAGTGCTGACGCCTACTAAATAACACATTAAACAGCTTCCTAAGTGTGATTGTTTAATTGTGCAGCATCTGAAAAGTTACCGTTTTCCTTTAAACGTTATCGGATGCAAAAGTACGATAATTGTCACTCGAGCGAAATCGAAAAAAGCGTGAGAGTGACAAAACAGATGGCCAGTACGGGGATCGAACCCGCGACATTCGCGTTATTAGCACGACGCTCTAACCAACTGAGCTAACCGGCCAGTTGTATCTAAGTTGAAGCAAATAGCCGTTTCTTGTTTACAACCAATGATTAAGACCTACATGGACTGTACTGTTGCAGCTGTAACTATAAAGCATGGATAGCGGTGACAGCCGCTGTTGTCCATTTTTCGGACATCAGACCGGAAAGTGTCTGACCACGTCGTCCCATTCATAACTTCTAAAAGTAAAACTAGCAAAATAGATGGCCAGTACGGGGATCGAACCCGCGACATTCGCGTTATTAGCACGACGCTCTAACCAACTGAGCTAACCGGCCAGTTATGTCTGGGTTAAAGCAAATAGCCGTTTCGTGTTTACAACAAGTGATTCAGACCGACATGGACTGTACTGTTGCAGCTGTAACTATAAAGCATGGGAAGTGGTGACAGCCGCTGTTGTCCAATTTTCGTACATCAGACCGGAACGCGTCTGACCACGTCCTCCTCTTCATAACTTCTAAAGGTAAAACTGAGATATGGTCAACCGAAGCTTCTCAGCATGGCTTTTACTAACCTTTGGAATGGACTTTTACAGAATTTACATCAGAACAACTATCGTGCATTTTGAGCAGAACGACCTTGGCAGGCGCATAATGATGAATGCATACTCCTTCGCAAGATCATCAACGTGAGATGACTGATCAAATTAAAGAACTAGACTTGTGTAGGCGATCGACGCGCGATTTAAATCGGGACGCCGTCATGCCTTCCGTCGGAGAAGGAATACGCCCTTAAAATTATCAAATTGCATTTACCAATTTGATAGTATCCCTCATTGCTCCCGCTTGTTCCGAAGTCTAGGAAATATTGAGCACATGAAAGACTGCAATTATTCGATGACGAACCGCTGAGTATTCCGATGCTGATGCATACACTATCAATAAAATAAAGAAACGAGGGCATCAAGGATGATTATTCCCTCAGGGCTCATAAAGGGATACATGCAGATGCAGACTTGTATTGAACAATAGAATTGCGCGATTGCAGTCACTGCAGAACGAGTAAAACTATTTCCATTCCCCTATACCTTAATGTTATGCGCTTTTTCTCAACATGAAGTGTTGTTTTCTTTGTCATTTTCGATCAGAGATGGATTTCTCCGATCGTCGTTTTAATCATCTGTAGATGCTCCCGACTGACGTAATTCATTTGCTGAACCAATGAAATGAAATCACTGGATTACATCTAATGGAGTAGGGCAATCCGATAATGGCCTCGTTTTGTACACAATATGCTGCATCCTGATTTATTTCCAAAGCATCTCAGAAAAGTAGCGAAAAACTGCTTTTAAGAATGAGAAAATCGGATTGTGGATTCCATGTGCTTTGCGCAATTGCTCATTATGTCATTTTCATGCCGCGAGTGTTTGCCTCGTTACTTCACATTAATTGTTGTGCATTTTTTTGCGGATGGTTATTTTCGCATTACGGTTAAACGCTGGTTCAATTAGGGTCCATTTGCAAAATGAGCGACACACTATTTACGGGATGTTGCAGAAAATATGCGTTTAGCTTTACGCTGGGTAAAATCAATCATTTTAACGTTAGAATGATTGCTGCTCTGTTAAAAACAGTTCAGTCATGTTAGTTTTCAACACCAATAAATGACATTTTTGAATAAAAAAATATGAACTCATTACATACCTCATGGCCATACACTAGTCGTCAGAACCAAGTGCAAATTCGCTTTGATAGAGATTAGTTACACAACACTAAATACAAGCATTCGCTCAAAAAGAACCTGAACCCGCTATCAATCTGGGTCATTTTGTAAGAAACATACATTATTGCGAGGATTCTACAAGTTTTTACTGAAACCAGCTATTTACCAATTGCGGATGAATTAGTTTGAAATTTATTCAATTAAACATTCAGTTTGCATCATGTCAACAGAATTCGGCTATTCAGTAAAGTACCCTCTTCTGATTAACCCAAGTTTGAACCGTGCCGTCTCTTTTACCGCCATTTCTGAATACCTACATTTAAAGTAATTGTCACCCATTTACTAAAGTAGTTGTCCCACAGCGCAATCACCAGAATTTGCTTCTGGCCAAGTAAAACACAGTTGTGACGTCATCTTACACGAGTAAGATCTCGAACGACTTATCAACAATCTATCCGTATTTACATAAGACAGTGTCGTCTTTTAGAGAGACACAAAGAAGACCCAATTTGTCAGACCCCGCAGTTATCCAGCGCGAGGCTTTAAAACGTCACGTGCTCAAGGAACCGGAAATGGAACATCTAAATCCGCAGTGACATTCTCTTTGTTTTTGATTGGATGAAATTCACACTTAATTTAACAAAACGAATAGACCTGCGTTCATAGATTTTTACGCCGTCTTCACATAACTTTGCATTGTCTTGCCATTCTTTTTGACAACTTAAAAGCGGGACAAAAATAAACTTTCTGGGTAATCTTTAAACGAAGCCGACATGCAAATTACACCATTATCGAGAAATCGTATTACCATTTAAACTCAACAGATCCCACAGATAGAAAACGACCGACACGGAACTATTTTCTGTTTCTCCGCCCCTAAAAAAGCGTGGCGAAGTCGACCAGACTGTAATGTCATGATTTCTAAACTTGACTCTAATAACCATAATGGCCAAGTTAAGTAGATGTTCCCTTTGTTGGGCCAAAAATTCACTGCCATTACCCCGTGCTGATGACAGAGATAAAACGATGCGTGCTTTGGGTTTTTCTACTTCTCAGTTATTAGGGGTTCGGATGAATGGTTTGGATGCTTTCTTGAAAAGGTCGTCAGGTTTCACGGATATTTGCTGTTAACCACACCACAGTTATTGACTCTAATGATGTTTTACCACGTTAGTGAGACTTGCTGAGCAACAACAATGTAGAAAATGCAGTAAAGTATTTAGTCAGAGTACTATTTAACTGGCCCAACGTAAGGATACTGCAAAGTAGGCCAGGGGTCGTCGTGAATTTTCAGGTACCTTTATCATCGAACTTAGCACACCAAGCATTCACGGACTTGTCTCATGCAGCAAAGCAAATGATCACCTATAACTGTATATTGAAGTCGGTACGTAGCAGATGACACTGCACACTGGCGGCATACACCTACCATTATGGCTTTTACTTCTCTGTAAATGGGTTCAAATAATCTCACAATGCTGTCATTATCGAGATAAATACCAAAATTGCTTTAGATGGGATCTTTCTGGATTGTTTGACCCTCACCTGCCGGTCCTGTGCCCTACGAAGACCGTTACCAGCGCCCTAATTAACCTGCTAAATATACTCCTACAATCGGTAGAAATTCCCGATCTGAACCTCGACCACGCCTACATAGTTCACGCTCAGTGAGTTGCGATCGACAACCATTAACTCCAATATCTTTTCTGAAATATCACCAAAATAGACCAACAGCTCTTGTCATTATCAAAGAGGAGACACGGTAGAAGATGAATGCGCCGCCGGTGTGGAAGTAGAAAATGTACCCCTGGAAAGAGTCCGCGGTTGGAACGCTTTCGTGCTAAAGGCCGAGAGATCACCTTCCATGAAGAAACTCCCTTTTTTAATCTAAAAACTTTGAAAAAAAACCACTATGGTATTTCTATTCTTTTTAGTTATCGCTGTTGACTTCTTATTGAACTGCTACATGTAAGCTGACATTTACTGATTCTTCACAAACCAACTGCACCACCCACTGCCTTTCATTCAACCAAGGTACCCGATTTACACATCACTAGCCTCAGAGAGCTGGCACCCGGTCCTGCATCACCCACGCCCTTAAGTCGCCCTCTTCTCTTGCTTGATTACGCAATTCCTCTTGATTTTCAAGTCACAATGTCCCCATTCACCATGTTCACCGCTTATTATTCCAAGTCCCCTAGGTTTTCCGCCAAGGAGGCCCCATAATCCAAGCGAACTGGCCTACCATGTGCCTAATAGATTGACGTTCGGGTACCATCAAACAGTATTGTGACAATCCAATGTTTCGCCTGAGCACTAAGTTTAATAAGTGAATTTGAAATACTAACTCAGTTTCTTCATTGGCCTTTCTAAGAGCAAAATAATGTCACGGTCCACCTCTTCATCGCTCCAATGTCGAGGCAACGAAGCATTGAATGCTGTTGCGAGCGTTGCTCAGAGTAATTTCGCTATATCGGCGTCAATTTCCTTTATCAGACTTCTGCTGACTGTCCCATGCCAAGCAAAGAGCCATGTAACATTCTCGTCTACCATTCAAATGGCACGTTCCCCGACCTATAGAACCCCCACCTCCACGCATCACCGCCAGCATTTTTAAGCCAGTCTCTCACCACCACACTCCATTTACCGATTCCACTACGTCTCCAGTGACGCGGATTCGCCCATTCTATTCCTTCATTCCTTGCTGAACCAGGAAATCGAATGAGATATTTATGGGTTGAGAAAGGTGACAGAAGTCTTTCTCATGCGAAATCCCCAATTGCCGGAATCACTCATTGATATCATGTTCCCCGGCCAAAACTGTTGCACTGGAAATATCTACTTTGCAACAGGCAGTAGGTTGGTTTTGCAAGCCTTACGAAGAGCACAACGACGAAATAACAAAGCATGTAAATGCATTTTATCAACGGTTTTTTAACAAAAAGTACCATATTCAACCTGCAAATCACTATGAAAGATAATTTACGAGTGTCCGGTAAAGGAATTGCACAAGACTTGACAGCACACACCTATTCCATCTTCATCAATTTTATTTAGGTAATGGCTATGCTTTTAGTGCATACCTCATATTACAAAATTTCCAAATACCTAATAGCCAAACTTATCCTAATCAATGGTTGTGTTCCCGCGTCTTGTTATGCAGAAAATGTACACGCTGATGTCTGTTTATACGTAATTTTCAATCAGACTGTTTCGTAATCATTTCTCAATACACTTTTATGTAAATTGATAGCAATTTTGCAAATTATTGCAAACAAGCTAAAACTTAACAGCAACATTGATTCATAAATATCTCCTGTCTAAACATATTATACCCCAAAATCAATGAAATGCCTGCAACATGTTCACATAGTCCAATTATATAATCTTACTTCCTTGTAATTTTCTCTCTGGCGGTTTCAATTTCCTCAAATTTAGAACAAATTCGAAATTAACGTAAACAAACTAAAAAGTGAATATCCACGGATCAAAATTACACAAAATTGTTCTGGAATGACTGCTTTGTAAGAAGGCGCATGTATGGTCACATAGTACTAGCATATTTCACAGAATTTTAAATCTTTCTTTAATGATAGAAATGGATGTGTTACAATAAACCGTAATCGAAACATTCAAATTTTCGTAACAGCATACGACCGATTCGGGGTTAGAGAGTATGCGCCGTGACGCCACAGTCACGTGCACGAATATCAACGGATGCGATCCAAAATCAGAATATTCAAAATAGTTCTGTGCCCCTTCCCCCCAAAACAGACGACTTTTAACGATCATCAAGTATATTCAAATAATTTGCAACCGCTTCCAGACGACATATCCTGGGTTACAGATTATCTGCCAACAAGACCGTACACGATGTAACAATCATATTAACGGATGTGCACTGGCTGTAACAAATCGTGACAAGTTGACAACGAGATCAATGCTATTATATCAGGTTATTGAATCAGTTAATATTCGCCGCTCCAGTCACTGGATTATGACATAAGTGGCTTGTAATTGACTGCGATGGCACTTGAGTTAGATCAGATGAGACAGCGCATCGGGGACCATCTCAGGGGTACATTTCATGAGGGAAGTTGGCATCTGATGAACTGAGATGGCAAATGCATTTTAAGAAATAAATGTTATTGAGCATTTGAAAACCTTAAAAGGGTTTTTTGGCCAACTTTCCTTATTTTCTTAGGATCGGCCGGTGTTTGCAATTTAACAGACGTTGCACTGAGACTGTGATTGGCGATCGGATGAATGTATTAATGGTATTTATGTCGATGAATTTCTGTTATGACATACATTTTTGGATGGTAGTTCTCGGTAATGATTTCTTCGTGATATATTTTCTGGATTGAAAGTCTTTATTTCATGAAACTAGTAGCAAATATTTTTTCTTGCATTTTCTTACATCCTGCCTTTTGTTTCCTATTTTTAAAATTGCATCGCCACCACCAGGCATCCTGGATTAATTAGAAAATAGTCCTAGAAAGTCTAGCTCAACACGAATCCCGGAGATTGTGTAATAAACTTTGGAAAGTATTGTCGAAATGTGTCACAACATGATTTACTGTTTGCCAAGAATGCGGGGAACCTGACAACTCAGACAGGAAATACACCATGCAAAACAATATTCCGCCTAAGGAAATAATTGCGATGTAATTTCACTCAGTATGCCGCACTTAATAAACTGCGATTGGAAACAAACTACCGCTGCGCAGACACAATTCCTAATAATTCTCTCACTTGTTGAAAAGCACGCCGGAACTTTCACACCTTTCTAATAAATATCATTACTCTGAAATTGATAAACAGTGATCTTTAATAACCCAGACCCGCAGTTTAATATCGCAGAACCGCGGTAAGTAAACATTGGTTGCCATCATGGCGGCCAATTCAAAATGGCCGAAATTACGGTTATTACTCCCAGAATACACCTCCTGCGACCAGAGGCCTATACTTCATATCCATAACGTCTAGTTTATCACATTCAGCGGGATACCAGTGCTTTGTTCGTGCTAGTTCAGGTCAGTATGCCCTGAGGTTCATTTGTGCCAGTATTCAAATCTACAGTCGCCTGTTTTGTCTGGCCCTGTGAAACCCAGCTGGATTTCTGTGAACTTTATGAAATATTGCAAGCTGTACACTGCGTTCAAAGGTCCCAGTTGTGGCTGTCTGGCGATTGTGGGGGCTTATTAAAGACCATGGACACAACCTGCGACAAGGTTTTAATCTGGTTATTTTCTCAGCTGCTCTTATCGCTTAAATCAGAGCTTTTTTAAATGGGAAATAATAGGATCAGCGGGAAGGCGATGGTGTCACAAGATACCACACACCCATATCATCCAAGCTTGGATGAGGACAGCATGGTTGAACATCATTTTAGTATGTATGATGGATTTTCGTGTTAATTTCGGAAATGTTTGATAATTGAAGCCAAATTTTATGGTGTAAGTGAGGTTTACACATTATTTGGAGAGGGTCAATTTTTCTCATCATATCCAACTTATCAAAATTATCACATAGTTTAAAATAATTCATATGCAAATCAGATATACAAATCAAATATGCCTCTCTCAATATCGTTCTCGGTATCAACAGGTGACGTAGTTGCATGATTATACAGTTATTTGTCACGGGTTCGAACCCCCGCAGTCATTTCATCGCCGCCCGCAAGGCGAGTTAAAAGGCCATTGACACCACGCAGATATCAGGACTTCAAACTTCTCCAAACCATGTGGACATAAGACCTCCAACCTAATCCTCAAAACAGACATTTCCCAAATCCTTTCAATAATAAGAATATGACGTTTCTAGACCTTTATATCCTGCCTACCCCTGCTGAGTAATTCGCCTGCGCTTTGTGTATTCCTCCGCGGAATCTCCGCCCTTCTTTTAACACCTGTGACTCCAGACTGGAGATTTTTGCATGCCTATAAATTCAATTGTTGCTCTTGCAGTTGATTGGTTGTATGAGATGAGTTTATTTTTCTAACGACAATGGTTATTTGCCGTTAGGGCATCAGGGCGGACTTCTTCCTCATTGTCTTATCATTTTCATGAGATTTTGACAAGTTTTGACATCTGTGGGCATGATCAGGCCCCACATGTCGTGAGGTGCTCAATGGTAGCACTACGCAGAGTCCTTTCCGAAGTCAGGAAGTAACCGTTTCATCGCAATCACGCTACGGTTATACCTTATTATGGAATATTTTCATTACAAGCTCGCTTATTCAACTCCTATGGTAAGTTATGATATCGATGAAGCATTCATGTCTAAAATAATAAGTTTTCACTTTAGACAAAATTAAGACTAAAAACTAATAGGCATTCAAAAAAACAAAAAAACGTATACATATATCGAAAACACTTTGTATATCACGAAAGATGTAAATGTATGTAAGTGTTGTTTTAGTATGATCGGCATTCAAGACTTTCGTTTGAAGTTAATACTGACATCTGCGTCTGGGACTAATCATTGGTGTGTTCGATTTAAAGCATTTTTCTTCTTCTTGTGATATTCATTTATCCCAAACATGTCTTGAATATTGTTATTTTCAACTTATTTTCCTATTTTAAATTAACCCACACAGACTATTTTAGATCGGCAAAATATTCTTATTTTCATTTTCTAAATCACAGAATTTTGACAAAACTCCCGTGAGAGACTAAAATAGAACAAACATGAAACCGTGGTTGACAACCGCCTTTGTTTTTTCCTCGCGCCAAGCATCATGGGACATAATCAAATGGTCCAACGAGATTAATCATCTCTGGTCTAATGTGATTAATAAAATCAACTTCGATTCAATTTACGAATTGCCAGCCGGCTGAGATTCTTCAGTTGGAAAAATGTGGCTTGGGGGTAATTAGCTCGGTGGGAAAGGATGTTCGTATTGATTGTGTGATGGCGTGACTTGGTTGTGTATATTAGCTCCGGTTAGCCTATTATCATTGATGAGATCAGCAGACGATACGACGAGTGAGATCATAACTCGCAGTTGTTGAAAAACGTGCGATTGCTACTCAAAGAAATCTCGTCGAAAAAAACAATTTTTGTGCATAATTTCAAATGCAGGAAATATCAATGATTTATTTGTGGAACCAAATTTTGCCACAAATCATGCATGTTGTGAAAAAAAATCAAATTAGGTAGAATTCCCTCTGATAACTACTCTGGTGTCAAGCTTTTCTACAAAACTTAGAAACAACTTCATGTACATGTATTGTTAGAGAGAAAATCCGCAAAGTTTATGATAACTTAACTTCTGCGGCTGAAGGCTACGTATACGTTTACATTGTAAATAGATACTTATACAAAATGATGTAATTACATTGCAATATAATGACTGAATCATAACCTGTCCAACAGATTTGTGCTACATTTGTATTTATGACAATATGCTTTGTTGTCGTTTTTTCGAGAGAGTGAAAAGGGCACTGATATATAATTTACAGTTCAAGAATTGGGAGTTCCGACATCTTTTGACTCTTTTGGAAAGAAGCTTCCTCTAAATCAGTTCGTGATAATTAACAATCAGCGAGGTCCGACAGGGAACCAGTAATTTCTGAGTAGAGAGTGTTGTGTTGCACGTGCATCAAAAAGTCAACCCGTAATATTATAACCAAGGCAAACATGACTGGTCTTATTATTGTCATTTCAGTTTCTTTGAACGGCGTTGTTGGGTTGTTTCGAACGCCCAAGATAGGTGATAAGAAACCCAAACTAGCGCTCACAAAGGTTGCAGCACGAGATTGACTGATAGTGAGACCAGTGCCTCGAAATCCAAGGACATCAAACCGCCTTATCTCGAAAATGTTATCCAACTGAACAGAAATTACCATGTTTTGGACAAGATTGATATCAAATGAACATGTTTCAATTTAATCGAAGCGATCTTGACTCTAATGACGGGGGTGCCTCGGGGGTGCTTCTGGTCATAAAATCCAACATAAACGAAATTTCTTCACCGAACTTCTACCCTTGTGAAAACTCGTAGATTAAGATGATATGCGTATCTTTGCCACATCAGACTGGCCCAGCCTCGCCTTCAGAGCAGGTGACGAGGGCCCCGCGTCAGGCCCGCAGCCGGCAATTAAAAGCTATCTAATTGGCCAGCCACGCGCGGCGGCCATATGCACTTTTGTTGGGTGAAATGAAAAGTATATTTCCGCGTTATTAATGCTCCGATGAGCATATAGAACCCTCGTCTTCAATCTCTGCCTCTTGTCTTTGTCCCGAACCTCTTCAAATCTCTTCACCAGATTTATGTTTCGTCAAAATAAATTGTGAGAGTGCGCCGATTGTTGTAAAGTGACAACAGGGCTTGTGTGCGCATTGCAACCACCACGATGTCAGATGTCGGCGCAACAGAGAACCAGCGATAGTGCCGCCTGGTTTACCCAGCCTGCATAATGAGACGGAGGTATTTAGTCGCAACACTCTTAAGATAGCTTCGAGTCAAATATATTCCGTGACTGTTTCGTAGGATACCCGTGAGAATTGTGGGCACACGCCATACTCAAAAAGGCGGACAGTCATTTAGTCGTAAAATATGCAATATACTTGGCAAAGCTTGCAACACCAAGTTCTTCAACAATACCCAGACAAATTCTGTGTGCAACGATGGACACTTCGTGTTTTTTACTAAAGGAAAAAATAAATCTTTTGCCTGGCGATCTCCGATCATCTCGGTTTGTGTAATCACGACCGTGATCATCTCAGATGAGAACAAGAGAAACATTGATTGAATGAACCAAGATTGCTAATGCGCAAGTTAAGTTAATCAAGGCGATGGTTTGTGACCGGAGTGGCTTACACCAATTCCGGAATTGTTCGGGGAGAAACAATGCTGCACTTTGGCTGGGGTGGTTATTTCTTCGTGTAGAGTGATTAAATTGACACGCGAGTAGCGATGAGGAGAGCAGCAAATCTTTTACTGGAAAAGCATTTTTTTGTGAAAAGGATGTTCAGTCCTTTTCGCTGTGGACGTTGTAGAT
Organism: Lineus longissimus; assembly: GCF_910592395.1. Lineage (NCBI taxonomy): Eukaryota > Metazoa > Nemertea > Pilidiophora > Heteronemertea > Lineidae > Lineus > Lineus longissimus. The sequence goes on from NC_088322.1 coordinate 11,138,142, forward strand.
ATTCTTGTACTCGCGGTTTTATATATTTTGAGAATATATCTTGGCCTTACCTAATGTACACTTTGACTCCATTCAATAACTGGTGAGGCATTCGTGGGCGAAACACAATCACTGTCGGTTCAGATTCGCCGAATTTTAGTAGCTTTTTGGAATAATGATAGAAACATTATCCTTTTTCGATTTCTAGATTATCAAGTGCAAAAAGGACAAAAGATTATGATGTCGATATTCAACACCAAACAGCAAAATGCCGATCCTAAAACTTATTCTTCCAATGTTCATTTTCAGCTCGAAAAATAGATTATTGCAATGAATTTTGCATGCGCCCTCCAGTCTGGGTTTTACCAGTACCCGGGTATCACAAACAATGTACGTATCTAAGACTATCGTCTGCTTATAGCCGCCATCTTGATTATAATGCGTCACGCCCGCCATTGCTGACATCCTCAAATTCTATTAAAGATCATTAGAAATTCCATCAAGCACGCTTCTTCGTAGAATTAACCGTTTCAGCCCTGTAGTTTTGGTGGGAATTCCAGCAGCTCAAGTCCTTTTTTTAATCAGTATGCTGTTAGCTTCTAGTTTTTTTTCTGCTATGTACATTTAGCTCCGGTGGTGGTGTTTGTCAATGATTTGCCATCGCGGAATGAACTAACCAAAGAGAACTCATTCGGAAATCGAAATCATGGTGTCTTATATATCATGCTTATTGAGCGTCCTACCGAAGTCAGATTTGAACTCTTTTTGTTCCAATATGGTACACCAGTCATGCCAGTCCAGAAGAAAGGACTTGTTTGACGTCAGTTACTCCGATCGTCACCATAACTATACTACAGAATTGCGTATAACTGTGCATTTTTTCCCTGAGCCATCAGTAAATACGAACGGCGTACCGCTTTAAAGATCTAAAGAATGTCTCCATATCGTCCCCTCAGTGTAGGAAAAACAACATAAATCTCTCTTGTTGATAATTAATGCCACCCCGAAAGTGTTAATCACAGCGAAGATCCCAGAACATTTTAATTCGAGCAATTATGTAAAATTATCACTTGAGTTAGCTTCCGAATCAAAATGCTTGTTCTTCGTCAATGGGAAGCGGAAGCAGGATGAAGCATTATCGTCCGCAATTTACCAAAATGGTCGAATCTCGTGTGCACGAGAATTGGCGATTTTTCCGCAAAATCGCTCGTCATTGCTAATTGGCTAATTATTGCGCTTATGAGATAGAGTCAAAAGTTTAACAGCTCCGGTTATTCTGGCTGACAAAACTTTGTCACTCGTTATGAGGAAAAGCGGAGATAATTCTCCCAATATTGTTCCCTACGGACGCAATTGCCATGATCGCGACTCGAGTGCCATTGATTATTGTCATTGTCATCTTCGTGCCGGGCGATTGTCAGCGCCGAGCTGGATTTTAGTATCACCCGCGCTGCTTTTGTCTGTTGAGTTTACTGGGCATGCGTCGGTTTTATATTCTGATTCATTTCTCGTTGTTATCCATTTATGGCAATTTGGTATATGTTCAAATGATGAAAATGTGTCACGCTTTGTTTTCGTCGTTCTTCTTGCGAGTCACGCCGTGGGAATATAAATCTTGGCACAGAAAGGTTGAAACATCACAATAAATTGTGCGATAATCGACATAAATGTGGTCATATTAAGACAAGTTTCGTCCTCTAAATTGTTGGTGGCTCAGGAAAATAGAAATGCAGTTATACAAAATGCCGTTGTGATGTTACTTTGCAGACAAATTTACTGATATCTGGGATTTGTGAATGGCCTATTCGTGTATCTGTCTACACAAAGACATTATTAAAATTCATATTCAGTACGTATTAAACAATTTTTCGCTAACGACGCTAAGGCCTTTAAAACGAAGGTTCTCTAGACAGAAATTAACGCCGAATCATGCGAAGAAAAAGATCCCGAGCAGTCACACATTTTAAGCAATGTGTATAAAGTGCACCTCTATTTTCCTGGCCCACGATTGAACACGATCGGCGTACCCCTTCAAATGCACGTTGTGCAGTGTATCTGTGCATTTGAAAATGTGCAATGATAATAAAGCAATGCTGCGGGCATTTTACTATGAATATGTAACATTTGATATATTACAGGTTGTACTTAGCGTACAACACATACAGAGAAAATTGATGAATTAGCACATTTGCTAAGAGACATACCAGTGATCATGAACGTATGTCATGCTCCCTGATGAAACCCACCCCAGGCGATGGAAATAGCTCCAATTACGCACCTAGTCAAGGCATTTGATGTCAGAAAATTGTCATATGTCTCACTGCCCACGCCCAGTAGCGATAACGTTCAATGATAGTATCTCACATAGCTTACGTAGTCAGTGCATGAAATGTACTACCAGATGCATTCAAACTTCAAACATATCGACATTTTTATCTCAGTTTACCATAGACTTCTAAGATTTCCTTTTTTACTGCCCAAACCAAAACCATCAGCCCAGCTTCTGCGAGGAATGACTGGTTGCACTTGTGTACTTTGTGATTCGCAAAAGTTTCTAAAACCGAATTTCACGGTTTTTATTTTGGCGCGATAACGAAATTTCTTTCGGCTTGAGAACATATTTTCACAATTTTCTTTTTGCGAATCGAGGTTGTTCGTGAATGCGCAAAAATAATGCCATACAATACTTAGACAAATAGAGATTTCGTAATAATTTCTCTGTCGCAATTACTTTGAGGACGAGGTGGGGTGTATTCAAAAGTAGAATGCAAACGATTGTCTGACACTTCGAAGAAGTTTAACAGTTTCACTTTGGCACTGAAAGGGTTAACGTACCGATTGACTTTTTCTCACCTGATTTCGTCATCTAACGCATCACAACAACAGTACATAAAACACCCGAACACAAAATGGGTGTGGAGCATATCTCCAGTTACTAAATACTCCAGTTAAAAACGGCAGTATCTCCTTTGATCCAGCTTAAATACAGAACGTAGGAATGATCTCTCTTTCTGTGTCTTTTGTGCATAAATACTGAAATTCTATCTCATAATAAATCTTACAGTTTTAGTTTTAGAGGCACGCCCATTGAGATTGTGATTAGGCCAGGTAAAAATAAAAAAGTTGTTTCTCTTTCCCAACCTCGCCCGATTTAGGCCGCTTACATGGCCCGAAAAAGCTTTTTTCAGCTTGCCTTTTTTTCTCAAATGGTTTCCGTCCGCAAGGTGAGAAAAAAAGCTTTTCTGATGTCTCCAATTAAAGTTCAGACCCATAGACTGATAATTTGAAGAAAATTGCTTTGCATTGGATGTGCTTTAAAAGTAGAGTTCAACAGATAGTATACGGGCACATTAATTTTTGCTGACCGTTTAGGGTGATACTGATAGCCTTCTAAATTAGTATAAACAATAAAATTCCCCCACCGCTTTTTGTGAAAAGGTTCGGGCGAGAAAAAAAAATTGATATCTTCCTGGCCTTTTTGGGGAAGAATTGCTTTTTTGCAACACGCGTTGCAGATTAATGCATTTAAATCTACAGTTACAATAGCTGGTTACTATTAATAAATACGCATCTCTTCATCGAGATTGATTTATTTATCGATCTATTTATCTAGTTTTGTAAGCAGCAAGTCAGCAGTTATTTATTAGCCGCATATGCGAGTAGGTGGAAGGATCACATTTTAAGTTTTTCTTCGAATTTTCTGAAAAAGTGAGGAAATTGTGCATTTTTCTTCCTTTCGGATTTTGTTGAGAAGTGGCAATGCTATACTTGATACCTGATCTTGATATCGTGAATGAAAATCATAAAACTGAAACTAACATGGATTAGCCGATGTTCTAATTTTTACACTACAGATCCAATCCCGATAACGCCAACGCACATTCAACACTATTGCCGAGATTTTGTAATGTGCGCCTGATAAAGTGACTTCATTTGGATGTATTATTCACAGGCTCTATTTGGCGTTAACACGTTTCTTCCTGAGAAAAAATATTAGTCATACGTGAACTCGTGTCTTTTATGCCGATTTTAGTATTTTTCCCTTTTTCTCTTTTCAGGAACATCCATCATTCGGTGGTACCCCATTGGCAATGCTTGCCGCACAGTGCAATAAACTCCAAGACAAATCCCCTATGGCCCATGACCCGTCAGTCGGCAAGGGGTTCCACCCCTGGAAGAAATCTGGCCCGTCCGCCACGACACCTACCGGCCTACCCTTGGCATCACAGCGAGTACCCGGATTGAGCACAACAATATCATCTGCCTCGTTACCGTACCCAAATACCAGTGTGACGTCATCATGTGCCTCACCTTACAAGGGTGATATATTCTACCCTACATCATCAGCGAATTCTCACGTCCAAACGGATTCTATAATTCAAAAAGTCCATGGTGACTCTGGACTCGGAAACGGAGGATTCGGGAGTGTTTACTCACGCGTTGCCGGGGTAACCGGTCACCCGTATGAATCATGGCCGTTCAACGTGCCCACGGCGTCCCACAGCATAAAGACGGAGGCCCCAGGGGTCAATTCCGCCCAGTCCTGGTGGGATATGCACTCAAATCATTCAAATTGGTTCGCCGATGTTTCAAACGCTGCAAGTGGACTGCATTCACAAATCTCAGCCAATTACCCTAGTTCGGACTATGCGCTTGGCGCGCTGGGATCTAATGGTTCCCCGTTCCTTTCATCAAGCCAACATCTCCTACAGGACACTTACAAATCCATGTTACCGTCTCAGAACGACTTGAGCTCGACGGCGGTGTCTAACCCCTTCCTGCCACGTCCCGGACTCCCCTCTTTACCGAGCCCACGATCCCAGCGGCGCTACACCGGCCGGGCGACCTGTGACTGTCCGAACTGTCAAGAGGCCGAGAGACTCGGCCCGGCTGGGGCACATCTCAAGCGAAAGAACATTCACAGCTGCCATATTCCGGGTTGTGGAAAGGTTTACAACAAAACTTCACATCTCAAAGCACATTTGCGCTGGCATACTGGGGAACGTCCATTCGTCTGCAACTGGCTGTTCTGCGGGAAGCGGTTCACCCGGTCAGATGAACTCCAGCGTCACCTACGGACCCATACAGGTGAGAAGAGATTCGCCTGCCCTGTGTGCAATAAGAGGTTCATGAGGAGTGACCATTTGAGTAAACACGTCAAGACCCACAATGGTGGCAAGAAGAGTGGAAGTAGTAGTGACTCTGAGTGCAGTCAAGGTGACGATGGATGCTCTCCCCCGAACACCCCTATTAACCCAACATCTCCCCTTAATCATCATCAGGGTCTAAAACAAGATGTGGACGTGAAGCACATTCAGAGAGAATGAACCGCAACCAAATGTAGCATAAGTCGTTAAACCTGGAAAATAACTACCTGTTACATCATGTTGCACTGAAATCTGGCAACATACCAAATTGTTCAAAATGGCTGCCATATTTGCTTAATACGTATGTCATCATTGTGCTTTTCTGATTTTAAACCGATTACATGAGGTCATTTGCATGTAAGTTGTACGAATTTCAACATTGCTGCTATGTTGCCGACAAGGCCAGTGACATAATATTACCCCTTAACGACAAGGATAATGATGTAATATGTGGTAGATTCATCTCGTGATGTAGCAATTGTTGGATTACCCGATGTGGCGCTGTTAAAGATCGTGCATTTGGAACTGACAATCTGGTTAAGGAAAAACAGGATGAAAGTAACAATGCTCGCAAAGATGAGGATTTTTGTGTTTATTTTTGTTTATTCTCAACATACAATCATTTGGGTTACGGAACGGGGTCTCTAAAGGCAAAATGGCTAAAAATGTTGGACGTTGTGTTTTCTATATTGTACTACCCACACACTCCGATATGCAGACTTTCCGGTTGTTATTTTGTTATTAAAACAAACAAAACATTACGTTGCTTAGCAACGAAGATTTTCGTAGCAACCGGTTGCCAAGGTGGCCTAGTATTCACTCTCGTGCCGACATTTTATGCACAAGCAATGGGTCAGATCTGGAATATTGTAAATATTTTCTTCCATACCAAAAGAAGAGTCCTTCTATATTTCTATATATAGATTAAGGTTAATATATGTTTCCATAGTGATGTGCTATTATGGCGAAAGAGGACGTCATATGTCATCACCATGGTAACGTAGAAAGCACACGACCGGTAAAATATATTTGTTGGTAAAATTAGGTGCTCTTTTATTCAAATGACCAGTTCATCAATTATTCTAACTGTTAATTTACTCATATTTACGACCAAATTTAGTTTTATCGTTCAAGTCTTACATTTAAAGTGTTACTTAAAGTTTACACTACAGTGAGCTTGCTTTATTTCCTTGCGGTTAAAATTGCATTGTTCTGATGGTTAGTTTTGCCATGTAGATATTCTCCAGCAGTCACTATGATAAGGACAACAATATGTTGTAAAGTCTTATAAATCCCCTAAAAGCATTAGACCCCCCCCCCTTCCGCCAACTCCGAAACGGCGGTCTTGACATTTCACATTTTGGGTGATGGTTTGTGGCCAGTGCACACTGATGTAGAATGACCTCAGTGAAGGGGAACATACTACTGCATGGTCATGTGCTTAATCGTGTAATCGAATCATTGCATTACATGTGCATCTGGGAGCAGACTTTTTGAAATACGTCGCTGAAACGTTTCACAGTGATTTTTATCTTCAAAAGCTGTCTGCCTCCCCCTCCTCCGCTGAGCTGTTTTCTGAATGTACAGAGACACGATCCCTAGTTCGTCGCTGCATCCACTTCAAATACATTCAATGTACATATGTTTGCTTCTTTCTGCATGGCACAACTTGATCCATTTCTATAAAGCATAAGCCTTAGCGCGTTGCTCTCCAGATTGGCTCGTTCTGACATCATCACTTTAGAATTCTTTAGAAGATTTTTGTTGGGCTGAATTTCCTCTCTCTCGGTCTATCTCAAAATCAGTATGTAAATATCTCACTTTTGATTTGGACATTTTAATATGCATCAAAATGTACGGTAGCCCTTGTTCACTACGACCTAATATACTAGTATTTTGGTTGAATAACACGCAGCTTGCGAAAAGTGTTGACGTTTCACATCGGAAGAAGTGTCGTCAAAAATAGTGGCGTTACTATTAGAAAGGTACTTATGTACAGTGTAGTAACGTTTTACCAAAAGTTTTTTGTATGTACACTCCCTGAACGTATGTCCCTCAGCATATTTTTGGTGAATTTCGAAATATTGATAAGATGAATGTTATTTCCTTACAACTTGTATAATTAGCAGGGGTGAGCAACTTTAAAGTCATGCTCGTTTGGCACAATTGTTTAGGTAGCACAATCTGAGAGTACTTCCAACGTACATGATTGTATACAACATTTTTGTCAGAGTATCTACCACTTATGGATGTTATTTTGACAGTTAAGGGAGATTATTTGCAACAATTCCTTCTTGTGAAAACATAGTTTGAACCAACTGTAAAATGTCCGCAATTGGCACCTTCCGCATCAGCCACATCAGAAACATACAAGTCAGCTGTAATATACGTGTGCTCATTTCTACGTAGTTTAATTGCTGAAGTGCGTTAAAGTTTTGAAAGCCTACTTCTAAAAATAAGGGCATGGGTAAAAGGGTCAGTCATGGAAAGTCAGTTCTGTTGTCCAATCTTGTTCGCTCAGCAGCTTTGTTGAAGTTAATAGGCTATTACATGTTAATATATAAGCACTAAGTTTAGCAGCAATATCTCCACCCAAATATCCTCCATGGTCAGTTGGAAAGAAGTACATGCAGTATGTTAAATGTCGTAACGTGCAATGAAAAATAAAGTATTGCGGTTTTCACACAAGGCTGAAACAAAGGTTACTAGTTGTACATAAAAGCAGGTGCACCCTAAGTTCGTCACAATTTTCTGGCGCAAGTAGCCATTTTGACGCATCAAATGATTTGCGTTTTGCTGACAGTTGGAATAGGAATCCTTATCCTCCTGGGATTGTTGTCCTGTCCTATTGTTCTATGTCGCGTTACGGTGCACGGCGGTGACAGCACACTTAGACCAACACCACGCCTAATATGTGTTGACTCTCTTGACAATTGAAGATGCAAAGATATTTTGTTCTCTGTTCTTTTTCTGTTGTTTTTTTTCTAGTTTGAGCAAGCTAGCCAAGGAAGGTTGTCAAGTGCCATTTTTCCATTTAGGCATTTTAACCATTATCGTATATCTTCATTAGCGTACGACACATAGAGGAGGAAAGCGGTCATACACACATGTTGTTTTAAATTGTCCCCAAAAATAACACTTGGCCACCTTCTTTGCTAGTCATCATCAATTTCTCCTTCGAACAGGATTCCATTTCATACACTTCACTGCCCCGAAATGCAATTTTACTATGTGCACATAACGCATTGGTCGATTTAGGGTGCTCGCTGAATGGCTTTGGAATACATCTCCGTACTTTGAACATTACCGGGTAAAAAACTGTGAATGCTTTTATATATCTTGTGAACATAATTATTTGTCAAAAATGTATACATATCTTGCTGAGAAAACCTGCCTATTTCAGATACATACGATCAATCACTTTTATCAACTTATCCAACTGCAGAATGTAAGTCTTCAGTTGTTATGTAATTAGTCGTGTTAATTAATGGTTCTCTAGTGACTTTAGATAAAGAATATTTTATCGTGGATAAACTTATTCGGATCGTGGTTGTCAACTAGGTTTTATTTGGCTGTAAACTGACTTGTTCAATATTTAACATTTTGTTTGACTATGGTCTCTTCTAATTTTGATCTAGACTGGTCCAGTTAGGAATTTTTATAAAGTTAGGAACTGTGTACCAATCTACACTCGTTGATCTTAAAACCAGTACATGAATGTGTTATTTACATTAGAAGATCTGCAAATAACGTAACACGGCGCCATTTGCTTTTTGCTGATGACGCCATCAGTTTTTTAAGCTGAATTAATTGTTTACAATAATTGTGATTTTGTGACTCTAACTAGACGCCAAGGACGTTGCTTTTCATCTGTAATATGAGGAACAAGTATTACATCACTCATAGTAACTCATAAATATGATTACTAATTTTTTTTTTGTGTATTTAGCGTTTTTTTAACCTTACATACTGAGTGATGTCGCTGATGTATTCAGAGAGGCGTTTCTTGAGCCGCCTCAAGCAAAAATAATCAGAAGAAAAAATATCTTCATCAGTGTTGAACAAAGCGGGAGCCAGAGAAGTTCATTTCATGAAACGAGAATATGATAACATCAGAGACAAACATAATCATTCCCCTGTTCATTTTTCACCACTTATGACTGGCGACAGTAACTCTATAACCCGTCATGACATCCTCAATAGTTAGATTGAAACATCCCCTACGGCGAGGGAGGGGACGTATAAAACTGAGGAGATTGAAAAATCATATAGATATCAGTATCTATTAATAGAATAATGCGTGTTTAGCTAAAATTGATCAGGTACATGTAACCGGCAAACTGGTAAGCTTCCTGCCGTTATCTCCTTAAATTTATAAACATCTAACGTAACCAAGTCTGTCTATACTCACTAACGCCGTGACCTCTCTTTATTTTCCTGACTTCTGATATCAATCATGACGTTGCGGATCAACTATTCCTTATTTTCAAGAGGGTTGATGTGATGATAATGTTTTCAAAATCAAATTTTACCGATGCTGGGTGCGGTCAATTTGGTAAGTCTTGCGTGCCTACAGGCATATCTCTTAAACATGTTAAAAGCGTTATCGAAAATATATTAGATTCTATTGAACTCGAGCTGTTAGCTATTTCTGCACAACATTTTGCATAATACTTTGCACAATATTTATACTTTAATGTCGCTGTAATTGCTGGAAGTAAAAGGTCTGATAGATGGTGTCATTTAGAACCCTGGATTCGCCATCCTGCACAATTCCGCCACCAGGGTAGATTGCATTTTGTGTGGTCAGGTGGAAACGCGTGTTGTTACGAGATTGCACGTTATAGACGAGATCACATGAATTTGTACTGAATATCTTCCATAGATGCTGTTAATTCGACTCTAAGGCTAGGCTTATGTAGAGTTGACGTTATCAAGTGTAACGCACCACTCCAAGAAAAAAAACAAGTCATTTCCAAACAGCAAGCAACATAGGATTCACGATGTCACTTTTCACCCGCATATCAAGCCTGGGCCAATGAACTGTTATGATCGTGACAAGAGACGCGTGACACGTGACAGATGATAACGTGAATCGGTGTCACGGTGTCACGTGTGTAGTTGCTCCTCATGTTTGAATTTTTCCATGTACAGTGGACATTTGGCTTTATTCTTAAATATCGATGGCAAATTAGCGTGTAAATGGGGATTATGTTGAATTAATATAACTTGAAATCGACATTGGTAGCGTCATTAACATTGGTAGGATTACGTGTCTCATGTCACATCTCACGGGCATTTTTGTTAAACGCTTACGTGTTTGCTTGAAATTATTACATGGAATGACATGACGCTGAAAAATGACATTGTGACTTCTAGGTTGTCTCCTCTTTGGAAATTTCTTGTTTTTTCATTGTGCCAAGCATCAAATGCAAAAAGGGAAACGCTACATATGGATGAAAACGTGAATTCTATGTAAATCCGGTCTTAAAGCCTTTACCAGACAATACCATAAAAACGAGTTTAAAATATTTCTGTTTTAATAAATTATATTTTCAGTGTAATCATGAATTATGGAATTCGAAAACCCCTTGCTGCAGCACGATACCGCATAATTCATATTTACATCGAAAAAATGTCTGCTATACAAAGTGCAGGTATGATTTCCATGCAAAAAGCCATTTCGAAATCTAATTTTGAATTCATATATGACTATTGTGTATACATGTACGTATAAGTGCTGATCTTCTGTTATGAAGAAAAATTAAATCCCCTCTCAACATAAAATGGAATCAGGTTCAAATGATTTTCGACGCCATTTTGTGCATCTTTCAACATCCAAGGCATCACTTTCACCTTCCAAACGGAAGTCACGTGATGCTTTCATTTATTGACGATCAGAACCCGTTTTGAATTCGACCAATGAACAAGCTGCTGTGTTATAAATGAACCCAACTCTTAAAGCCAACAACCGGTCTTATCATGAAGTATGTACATACAAATATTTTTACTAGAACTTCCAGTAAACATTGGGCGATCTTTTTTTTTTCTGAGCAAACAACGTGTAAAGTATTTTTCGTGATTGAAACTAGAACCAAGGTGGTGATGAAAGTGACTTCACCACAATTATTGAATTGGCCAAAAGGAATCATTACAAGACAATGCATACACCTCGAATCAATCATACTTTTTTGATGGGCTAATTGTCCTCTTCAGGAGAAAGGTAGTGTCAACGATAAACTTTTTCATACAGACTGAGACGCATGATTGTGATAGTAGGGTACTTGAAGACAAATGTAACAATATATCGTCTTTTATCATGTGTCAATTACATTTTTTACTTTGGTCAACGTTTACATCTGAGCTCGTTCTTGTATGCCCAGGTCGAAATTCCACATATGATTCTCAGTTAAGATCGTACTAGTATTCTATATAGACTATACTTGGAACAATCGTAACACGATTATTGTGAGATTCCCAGTTGAGTTCATTACGGAGTCTTACAAGATTCCTGTGAAGAATGTGGTAGTCTACTTACTATGTAAAATGATCTGAATAAGATCTCAGTTATATAGGGTTCACGTTGTTAATTGTCATGATTCACTTTTCACGACTTAACTGATGAGGCATGGAAACACGACGTGAGGGTGAAATGTGACCTCGTGAATCGTATGTTGCCCGCTCTTTGGAAATGACTTGTTAGTTCTTCATGTCACGCATGAAAAGTGGACAGTGACGCGTTACATGTGAAAACGTGAACCCTATATAATCGCAGCCTAAGAATCAGATCTGGATTTTTGTCCGGGCTCGGCCAATCTGATTCCGTAAGATTTAATTTCCTTGGTTCTGGTTTGACTGGAAATGCTCAACTATCTTCCTGTTCCAGCACAATTTACATTCCTAGACCTAGTAAGAGTCTGGTAACATCACACTGTTGTCGCATTTCACTTCGCTTTGGTGTTTCTTGGTAAAAATATTTAAGCAATTATGGTACATTACATGCATTTTTAAACTTTCTGTGTTACATTCATTTTTAATTTCTCGCCAATGCCAACTTTGATATCGATATGTGTCTGAATTTAAATTTCACAGCTGTTATGTAATGGTATTAGGTGTATTTCATGTATGGCCAAATAAGTGAAAACCAGAAAGCCGAAGCTCTCTCCGCCGTTGAAATCTAAGCGCCTCACATTGTACACTGTAGCTGTACAATCCGCCTCACTGGTCGTACGGCGGTTATACATTCGCCAAGCGATGTCAACAATTTTTATTTCAACATTTCGTCACAGGTGTGTGGAGATACCAAAATCAAAGATCGATCAGCCCACTTTAGAACCTACACACAGTCACAATATGAATTGTGGCATGAAAGCCTGATGCGTGTATTGTTTTGTATCGTGTGTGTAGTACTTCGATCGCAGTGAATCAGGTGTATGCCTGTGGTTACTCCAAGATTCTTGGAGTAGAACTTTGGTAATGGAGGCGTGTTTGGCAGTCACAGAGCAACGTCATCAGTAAACGTATATATTTCCGGCGCTGCGCGGGAGCCTTACTTGGCGGTTATGCATGACTGTAAAAGTGTTAATAATAATTTCTTCATTTGTTCAGGTCAACTTATAATTTTTGTGAAAAGGGTGATGGATGTTCATGTACTAAGTATTCCAGCTTCTTACAATGTTGAAACAGTGATTTTCTACACCGGTAAAAATTTCTCCAAAAAGTTCCGAACTCCATCGGTTTATATCCAGACCCGTGTGCTACATGTCTCGTTTTTCTTTCGCCAAACTAACTTTTAAACTGTCTAAAGGTCAACTCGATTGGCGAAAATAAACATCGTTAAAAAATAGTTTTGATTGGAAAGACCAAAAGGAATTTCTTAATCTGCCAAAATATAAATAATTTTTGTGAATTTTTACAAATCGCAAAAGTAATCGGTCTTGAAGATGGTGGCTTACCGCACATACTTTTTGCGGTTATAATTTACAAGCGGTAATTACAAATAAGACTTCCAGTATGAGTGCAACAATGCTTACAACACTATTATTGACAAATTACTGTCAACTGTTTGCAAATTCTCGAGGTTGTTTCATCTTTCGCAGATTTTGCTCATGACTTTAATTCGCGATAATGAAAATCGCGAATACTATTTTTTGCATAAAACTTTTCGCTAATCGTTAAAATTAACGTAGATCGTCATTGTTTATACACTAGTTGAGGCTCGGTCCTTCCGTATCTGGTGCAGGTGACAAGCCTGAAAATACGTATGAATCCGTAAACATTACCGTCGAGCAGTATAAAATTACACGATAGGAACTTGCCATGTACCGGTACCAAGCGATAATAGCGAGTTTCAGCAAAGAAAAAAATCTCTCCCGTATGACTTATCCGTATCGATTTTACGTATGATGTAATGTAATTTATGTGGCGGTCATACGTAAAACCGATACGGATACGTCATGCGAGCGTGAAATTCACCCCTGCTGAAACTCCCTAATGCTAAACGATATGTTTCGTCAAATGGAAAAGATGATAAGTCGCTTTTAGGCTTTTTTATGAATGTTTGATGAAAAAGTGAAAACGTATTGAACAGTGACAGTTAATGCACATCTTGACCATAATGGTTTTTGCTGACCAGTGCATTTATTTCTTGTAGTTCCATTTCATAACGATGCGGAATTAGCATCTAAATTTTAGAAAAAAACACCAAATCGGTTTTTCCTCAGAAATGTGGCTCGCAGCTTTTTCTTTTTGACGCTAGCAATACGGGTTCAAGAAAAAATACCTCGCTTATACCGCGATACGTCGAGCCAGATATATGCATATATTTATCAGAAGTGCTCGGACTCCAACGAAAAGGCAGTGAATGATAACAACATTAATATTTCGCAATGGCAATGCCCGAACAGGGTGTTCAAAAATATATAAAATTGTGCTTCTGTGTTGTACCAAAAAGATGCAGAATTGAGGGTAATTTATCACAAATTTTGTAATCCATGCCAAGCGGTTGTCTCTTCAACTATAAGTCAGGTTTCCCTAGCCTTACGAAGATTTACATATACATGTACATGTTTCGACTACAGGATCAGTGAGTAAACAGGGGTCTTGTCTGGTTCTACAAAGTCAAGTCACATCAACTCTATGAAGCAAATTAACCATAATGACATTAGGAACATTCTGTCAGCCTAGTTTGGGTGGAGGTCAACTTACAGGTTCGCATTTTTAACTACAAAAATAAGAAATCGGCCCAGTAGTTTGTGCCCCAGAGCGAAATTGTATTGCGTATGGACACTTTCCTGAATATGACATAACATTGTATTATTATATTTTCTTCCACTCTATCAGTTCGCTGCAACTAAGAATCACTTGTCTAAGCCGGATTTAAACTGAGAACGGATGGACATGAGTTTCAAAGCTGTGATTGTCTACATTAGGAAAACACCATGTATAAAGTCCCCATACCCTGACCAGATAAAAGCGCTGCCGGGTGTAGAAAATTGAAATGTCCTTGGATAGAATGTCCGACTATTTTGCGCTTTAATCTTTGAGAGCTTTTGACGGTAATGGCCTCGGTAGAACCAAATACCATAATCCGTCAGAATACAATTAAAGTGCCGGACACGTTTTCAAGGGGGACATTTTCTACTTCTTCACCGGGTTGGCTTGTGAATGCTCTCATTCCCTTTCTCTCCATCATCCTTACACTCACATTAAGATTGGGAACCTATTCGTAATATAAATTAGCTAATTGAAATAAAATGAAGACTGGGACATTCTTGATTCACTAGCTCGTGTCACATGTTTAGTCATACTGAATTTCCAGCGACTTGACGCTCGTTGTCTCGAACCTGACCAAGGTCAGTACATTGAGGTTTAGTCCGAATACATTGAGTCTCTGAGTGTGAGGCATCGAAGGATTTGTTTCAGTCCTAAAAGGACTTTCAAAGGTGTTTCCTTTTTCGTCGAATTTGCCATTTCCATTAACGGATCCGTCTCAGGCCAGTTTGCTGAATACTTATTGCCATGTCGTTTCTCAAGAACATGTATACTATCAAGAACGTACAAATAGTGAAAGCTGAGCTATTTGTGGCTTTGCGGCATGATACCATGCATAATATTGTGCTTACCAGCAGAATGTCAACGAGTAACTTAAAGGTAGCGCTTTTGGGCCATTAACCGTTGTGTATAGCATAGAAATTGCGGGACTTATGTGATGACTTTTGGATTCAAAATTGAATCTGACCTTTTAACCACTGCAGTATCGACTTGGAAATTATTATCGTGTTCAAAACACCACGTCTATTTACCAGTACAATATTTGTAGCTTCCAGTCATCAATCGTTCCTCAACGTGGCTGTATATTTCTATTTATCTCCTATTATGGTTATCCCGTTCTTAAAGGGACGCTGCATATTGTTATGATGATCCGTAAAACGATGTAAAATGGTAAATGCTTTGCAATCTCAATGGATTTCTGCATAAGTTGGATATGAAATTAACTCCATTTTGAGTCAAATAGCAACACTTTTTCGACAACTTGTTGGGAGTTTGAAGTAGGCAGGGAGATTTCTTTTCAGGCCACCCAGTGTGGAATGATATTACACCATCTGGTTTTGCGACACAAAAATACTTCAGCGCCAAATTGTAAAGAATAAGATTCCGTGAAATGTTCGCCTTATTTCATCATGACTTGTTGTTATTCGTCACCATCTCGATCAGATATCAACATGTATTTTTTTTATATTGTTATCTTTTTTTTGATTGGACAACAACGTTTCCATCTGCAGTATAAACCAGTTAGGAAACCAAAACTTAACTTATCTTCGGCTCTTTACTGCCGCTCTGTGTATATTCCGTATGTAAATTTTGTGTATGACGTTCCCATGTCTGTGTACACACATTTGATGACGTATAATGTTTCTGCGGAGTCGTTGACTCCAAATAAACGATTTGTATCATATCTCGTTGTAAAGCTGTATAAAATAGATGCATAAGTATAATCAACTCCTGGGATCGTCAATAAATTTATAAAGTACAACCTAGGCTTCAGTTCTTCTTTGACATGTTTGGTAGGTCAATCTTCCAGCGCTGTCTCGACCTTAACTTCTGTGATGTGAATATCTTCATCCCACAGGACAAGTTCATACACTCAACTGACTCCGTCTTTATTTTCTGTCACCTGTGATCTCCTGCCATGCCCTTGTTTCTTATGGGACCGACTATGGCGGATAAAGATGGACAGGCCTTGAACGACCTACACTGCGAGTTCCTGAGGCTAAAGGCCACACCGTTTTCTTCTGAAGCAAGGTTGCCAGCAGACCGATGCTGCAGGCGACATGGCCACATCTGTTGTAGGTGCTCTGCTAAAACTCCCTAACTGCTCATATCTGCCTCCTGACAGTGAACCTGTTTCAGGTCATCTGACACGGCTGGGATTCAGGCCATCTGAACCCACATCCCGAACCGAATGCCCCAGCTGATCCTGGTGAATAATGTCGTTTGGGGCCGGTTCAATATTGTAAAACTTTCAGGTTTTACGTTTTTGCCCATTTTGCCAATTATAGCGCAATTTACACGCCACCCCAAAATCAGCCACTTTGTTACTGTCTTGCACTTGTATAGTTGACATCTGCATCTCGTCGAATTGTCGAGCAGTAAACTACTATCAATGGCAGTTCGGTTTCACAGTTGACAGGTCAATCAGAATCAATTAAAAGGAGGTAAGTTTACCAATTATCAAACATAAGATCATTAAACTTTCAAAATATCATCTATGAGGAAATGAGCCAATGATAGTCAAACGAAGTTCATTCTTTATCAAGGAAGCTATCAACCTTTCAGAGTGAGCTCACCCTTAAACCTGTCAGCACGTGTATTCATATGAGCCCTTTTACATAATGTCGCGCTAGGCATTCGTGGAGAAGCATGCTGGACACACCAATAGTCCCAAGTCAATTAAAATCTTCCACTTCAATCATGTTATTCCCAGATGACATGTTCAATGAGAAAATTGGACAGGACAGCTGAACTGCATCGCTTTTGACTCCAAAGTCTCAAGAAATTATCGAATGCAATTCAATCTTATTGATAGACTAAGAGCGGAAACAAGTTATCAGGAGAGTAACATTGATATGTCAAGAGTCCCAGCGGTATTAAACTTCGATGTTGTGTCAAGAAAAAGCCCAGAATGTCACAATTAATGAGGAAATTACAACATGTCAGTTGCCAAAGACAAGTCAAGAATTAAAGTGTCAATCACATTTTGTATGTGTCAAAGTGAATAAGATATAATGACTTTCAAAATATCAAAGCAAAGGTAGTTCCGTCATGTTAACACAGGCCCCATTGTTTACCCATGCTCCTCGAATCGATGAGCAGAATACAGGCGCTGTGAAAAATCAGAATTCGAATCATAACGGTCCATCCCGAAAAAAATTCGATACACAAACCTACGGAAAGGCGATGCACATATTATTACAGTTTAACTTGGCTTACTGACCAAGGCTGGGGACACCACTGAGAGAACGCCTCCTACTGAAAATCCCACCCTTCGGTTTTATACCCGCCGGACATCTACAAGGTCAAGAGTAGCATTGAAACAGTTGCTGGTGTAATTTATTCATGGCTTGCTGTGTCCACGGTGCCTAGAGGCCCAAACGCGACCGAACCTCGGCGGGGCCTGACTGACCGCAGTAGAACATCACGCCTTGGTCGCACCCTCTATTGAAGGGCACCACAGGCACTCTGTTTCAACGACGCCCACACCCTCCCATCGAGAAAACCAATAACTTGCATTGAGGACCATGACCCGGCATATGCCGTGCCAAAACATCAAATTCTGGTCAGACACCCGCCATTGAGACCGACAGTAATAAAAAAACTTACTCCTCATGTGACACTTTGCATCAAAATCTCAATTTGCAATATACTTTGAGCCATTTACCAGGTACGCTGCATTGTCAAAGTCATGGGGTTCAAGATGAAACCCATCTTTGCCTTCTTCCTCCTTCCACATGTCCAACAAAACAAAGGAAAACAGGATGTGTTGTGTAAAAGGGCTCAATTTTATTGATATTCTCGTTGTGTCAGTTATGAAAACATTCAGTGACATAAACTGACCCCCGTCGATGAGCGGTCGGTCACATCCCCACTCCCAGCGGACGAACCCTCTCCTCTTACCCCATGAACATCACAGAAGGTCAACAAAAACATGCTTCGTCTGGAACAGTGCTACATTAATTCACTGACCTCACTATTAGCCGCAGCGCCCGAGGTGTCAGTTCGTGCTCAACTGACCGTAGCTGGCGGCAGGATTGCAATGAGGGCGTGCCGCGGACAGCATCACGAGACTTAAGTAATTTTCAGATCGTAGACAAAAATATCATCAGAAGATGAGGTCTCGCCCATTTTTTGTGAAATAGCAAACTCTTCTTATTATGGAATGTTATGTTTCATTTTGAAGTTCTGGTTCTCTTTCACATCATTCATTGTCTCAATGGATTTTTTTTCGTTTTGGTAACTGATATATGTTATTACGAGGAAGACACCCATAAAGGTGTGTCTCATAGATTATCGATTTTAATGTTATATCCTACTTATCGGCACATTCTATGGTTTTATGGATGAGCATTATCGGTACATACACTCTAAGAAATAAAGGGTTTTGAGCTTCTGAAAAAGCTTTATATATTTTTAGTCAACACGGATCTCCGTAGAGGTTTTTCAAAATATCAAAAGCCTATATTTCTAAGTGTGTTATGTATATTCCGGTGATATCATTTTTTTAAATTCATTCGGCCGCCTTAGCCTTGGTCGACAACCCTACACTAAGAGAAGGAGAATTCCGATATAGAACCCGGGCAATAAATGCCCGTAAAGGTCCGCCGAAGTCAGCGGAGTACCACCCTTCCCTATATAATGGTTACTGGGAAAACCAAATACATTCAACGCACATTAGGTCTATCGCTCCCTTTCATGAAGAGAACAGAACTGTAGGGTGATCATGATCTACATGCGTCTGGACAGATAATGATAGGCTATTTCATCTTTGGCTCATGATTAACATCCGACATTGCCTTCAGTTCATGATCAGAAAAGACATTGAACCAGGGTTGTTTAGAATGTATAGCACAGGGACTTCACATGCATAGGGACGGGTAAGTCAGCTTGACGATTTTTTATTTTTTATTTTCCTTCCTTGTTTTATTCAATGCTACAACCTGCTCGGCATTTCCGACCGGCATTGATGACTAGGGTTGATTGAGGAAAGCAATTAAGCCAAATAGACATGCCTAGAGTCTCCACGTCGACAGTGGGGATCAAACCAGGGACCTCATGACCACTAGTTAAAGGCCCGAGCCACTACATCACTGCGTCTCATTTTCGAAGTGTCATTATTGGACACGAAAAAGACATGCCGTGTTTCTTTTTATATCATTCGTAAACTACGAAAATTCTTCCTCGTGTTAAAGGTGAAATCGCGCCGTTTTCCATAAACAATGCTTCCACTATCAAGAAAAAACTAGCCCTACGAGTTCTGACAAGAGAGAGCCGGTGGCCAGGTGCGAAAATCAAGTCCCCCAGCCAAATGACCGAGAACAACCCACAGTAAAATGTCGAAATCTGTCATATTTTCTTTGTTAATTCTTGCGGGTTTTTTCACATTGTTAGGCCCAGTCAATTTTTTTATTGTGCCGCCCAAAAATGGCTGTGGCGTTGTTGAAAAATTAAATAAAATTTGCTTGAGGCCAGGTGTTGGATATATTTTTTTCAAAAGCCATAAGGCGACAGACCTTGTGCACTGATTTTTCATAAGAATAACACTAGCCACAAATATCATAGGTTTTTTATTGTTAAGCCCTCTTAATTTCTTTTCGGGTTGAGGTTTTTTGTTTCCTCAACTCTCTCCCATGGTCTGAGATCACGAGCTGACTTGTACCAGGTGTTCAAACCGCAGATTAAACCCGCTAAGCCAGTGCATGATTTTTCTGGAAAATAACACGAGAGGGGTGGAACCGTCATATTTTTTCATTGTGGTATTTTTTGTTGCATTTTTGTCAGAGATTTTCTTGGTTCAGGGCCGTTTGTTTGGTATGTACTGACATACTGCTTGGGGATGATTGATAGCCGATCCTGACCCGTGCCTGTTACACGGTACATGTACACACAATGACATCACAATACGATAATGAGATACGAAAATCTCCTTTCAGCAGACGATAATGAGACGACCTTGCGAAATCACAATGCACCCGGCTCGGTTGTCTTCCGAACCTTATCAAATGTGCATCTGTCGAACTTTGTGTTAAGATCTTGCCACGACAAGAAATCGCACTGAAAGGGCGAGAAATAATTAAACAAATGCTCGAAAATGGCCAGCGTCGAGAAAATCAACGCTGAACACGCAACGCTAATCGTCGCTTTATTCTTCTCGTGAATTCTCAAGAGAAGTAGAGCAAATCACCCGACTGTTTTTGCGGTAAGGTGCACGGAAGCAACCTGGCGATTCTATGGTGTTTAACGTCCGCTATTGTTTCGTTCGCCTGTGGCATTGTTCATTTTCTTAAGTGGATAAATAGGTAATCTTTGGCAGGAGTGTTCGGACCGCATATGCTCCAAAATATCAATCCCAGAAACGAAATGATTTCCCTTTTGAGACCTTGGATTGCGGTCAGTCCAGACACTTCTCGATGAGAAAACAGGTCTACGTACAGGAAACGGGTTTGTTGTGCTCCCAGGTTGCGCTGCGACGAAGATGTATGTTCCCAAAGTGATTCCAGCGTAGCCCGAAGGCAGGAACGATCGCCTCTGATTTACATGAAATTTCAAATGACTAGATGATATCCCAGAGCAGCTGGTGGGCCAAAGAAGATGAGGACATTACAACTGATAGCATCAGAGGAACTCGGTCAACAAACAAGAAGGACGCATATTATATCGAAGATTGATAGTCGAGGATGCCTTAGGCTTCCCATACTTCACCAAAAACCTGAAACCCTTTCTTAAAGAGCGTTACACATCTTTGATACGGAAATCCATAATCTTAAAGTTTCCCTGTCGTATCAGATAAGATTTCGATTCATCAAAATCCTCCGCAGAAAAATGTCAAAATATTTCCCCCCTTGCTTACTTGGCGACAAAGCCCCTTTCTTGCCCCTCAAACAATCACCTGGGTTCCTCCTTTGATAGATAGCTCGGGGGCGGGTTATGACTTGAACGATTTCAGGCTTAGAATCGGAACAGTTCGTGTCCCTTATTCCCACTCACGCCCCTTTCCGCCCTTTTGTGACCCTCTATTATCGTGGCTTATGGTATCTACAATACTTGTGTAATGATTACCAGCGTTTTGTTAACCATTTTAGGGTCGTGGGAGGGCATCGCTATCAAAGGGGGTGCCATCTCCATTCTATACAAAGACATGATACAACATACTAGAGGTATGCCTGTATTGGCGTCCATTGCACTTGTATTGTATGTATGATATACACATATTATATGCAGCGTGATGATGATGGCGATGAAGAGAGATGAAAATTGAAGGCAAACCCTCACCCATGACCTGCAAGTGGCTGGCGAGAACCTTGACTTCGAATTGATTGGCCTAAGCGTTGGCGAAGAGACTTCTCTTCCAGTGCAAATGTATCATTTGCTCATTTGTTCAAGTGTTCATCTCCACATTGAATAACCCAATCATGAAATGGACCCAGGGCATTACCATACTGGTTGAAAAAGTCTTTATCTCCATTTTCAATGACATTAATTCCCTTTTCTGACTCTAAATGGTCGTCTCTCACGTTCCTGCTGCAGACCAAGCAGTTTATGCTGCATAGCGGTGACTAAATGTGTTTCTGCATGCCGATGCTGATCCTACAAATGCAGGCGGCTTTGTCTGAGGTCCATCCATGCATTGAACTGGTCCTCTAATGTTCTTTCCCGTAAGTGTTCTTTATGCAGCCAAATGTACCATTTGCGTCAATGACTATTTCTTTAACCCCACCATCACTTGAATATAGCAGCCCAACTGTAAAAATCACTGTCCCGTGTGGGTAAATAACCAAATACCCGCTGGGACAGAGCGTAGTTTTCGCGCTAAGAATCATCTCAAATCGCTGGATTTGAAGATTTTGGGTGCCCTCCACAGCTTAATCTTTCAGACTTTACGAAACTAGGGGTTTTCTACTTTTTCAATAAACGGAATGAGGATTGGCAAAGAATAGATTGAACCTCCCATCGAGTCATGGTAGGAGTAAATGGACTTCAGGTTTTACCCTCGAGGCATTGAGAGACGTCAAATTCAAATCCAGGGTCTTTTCCTTCAATATCAATAACACTTATGAACATTCCGTCAGAACCTATCAATACCGTAATTATCTCCTCGAAATCGCAAACGATTCAGTTTTCTTTGCAATACTTTCGCAGAAGAACGGCATGGGTATACCGCGATTAAATTGAATAAAATGCGGGTCAACCGAGAACCGACCAATTTTCACATTATAACAAATAACTGATCCCGTTTTCCAGAATAGAGGTATCTCTCTTCGCTATGAAACAGCCTTTGGTCTTCTGTATCATCATCCATAACCTGTTTTTTGTGCAACACAATACTGGAGGTCCTGGTTTTTTCCTGTAATTATAGAGTACGAATTTTCCTGATTGGTTGCTGTCTTCCGTTTGACGGGCGCAAAAACTTCTCGAAAAGCCGACGTTGGTATCTCTTCAACCGGAGCAACGGGGGTTCCAGTGGGTTTGCGTGACGGTATAGCAGAAAAGCTGTTACTTAAAGCAAGACGAGGCCTTGGTATTGTTAAATGTGTTGGAACGATTGACCTCTGCGAATCCTCGCCTTCTTTATACAATCATTGACAAAGACATGCCTCTATTTCCTATGAGATTGATAACGTTTATCGTATGAAGTATTAGTTTTGATCCATTTCAACAGATAAAAAACAAAAGACTTAACTCGAAAACAACTTCTGAGTGCGAGATTTGTGCTAAGGGAACCATGGCCCCCTAAATCAAACCACAATTCTGTGAACTGTTCCACAGAAGGGATATTTCCATCGCAGCGAAGTGCGATGATCGCACGCGACAAAAATCTCTCGTTGGCAGTTGCCATCGCACCCGGCGGTGATGATCACTTCCACCCGCAGGATCTCCAGAGAAACGTTTTGCTTTTCTTTTTGCTCTTTCATCATTTTCCCTCCTTTTTTAATTTGTCTTCGACTGATTGTCCAAGATTATACCAGACTGGTTGAAGCTGCCAAAATGTTGGTCATTACCCATAATTCGCCGGGCTTTTTTCAATCGTAGGATCCTAATCATCACTTAGATTTTTCCCCGTGCGAAATCTCTCCGTTTTCAGGAAAACAATCTGCGAACATAACGATAATTAGTCTTAATCTAACCAGTAAATTCGAGCTAATTAGGATTGTTTGTAACCATACCCCCAACAAATTATCCAAAGATATTTGCCGAACGCAAAATGGCCGGCACAAACACTCATCACGCATTTAGTATCCGATTTGCCACCGATGGTTTTGAATGATCAGATTTCATGCGATCATGGCTCGTTGATTTGATGGCTCTATTCGAATTTGAGTGTTTCTGACGACACTATTCAACGAGATCGCTATCTAGTCGTGAAATTTGAAATCAATACTCCTCGGCATGAACAAGGGACGTGCCGCTTCTGCTCGCCGTATGGCAGCCGTAGAGGCAACTGTGCGGAGTTACGCGCTATCGGTATTTCAGTCAGGACAACCTTATTGATCCCCGCTGAACACGGTGACCAGTCGGATAATTCTGTCACAATAGTACAACGTTCATATCGACCTATGTAGCCAACAACAGTTCATGTTTGTGACGAAGATGCTGCAATCAACACCAATCATACGAAAGTTTTTTTCTCTCCTTTATCTATAAACCAAGTTCTTGTAAACGTCATCTTTCAGCAATGGTAGTTTGCCTTTCTATCGAAGTGCCAAAACTACGATCAGCCGCTGAATTCACGTCATTCAAGGTACACCGTTCCGCAGTTTTGGTGGCATATTATTCTTTATTTTCTGCCCGAATTCCTACTACAATGATAAAAAGAGTTGAACACCTGAAAAGATTATTTTCAGTGACCCACTTGAGAAGATTCGCTTTTAAAACACAGTAACATGGGGTGTGAAGTCTTATAAAACTTTAAATTGGTCTATATTAGTTCGCTTGACGTTATAGATCGTATCTTCTCAAGTCCATGATGTTATCAGTGCCCCATTTGCGCTCCCAATAGACAGCTTCTGTGACACTTACTATTAAGAAATATTGCAGTAAATCTTTATTGTGGTCGCTATTCACGACCAAGTATGTGCTTGTGATTAGCCGACTCTATAGGTAACGCCCACCAATCCGGTTTTACTGTAGTTAAACCATGATATGAGAACTTGAGTCTTTGTCCGAGCCTTTCATGAAATGATTGAAGCACATCGCGACGGGAGTTCTGCTGTTTACAGACACCCAGAGGTGTCAGTGTTTAGAGCGTCCCATTCAAGTCGCGCTATGTTAACACGATTCTAAGGATGGTGCAAAATAGCTTCCTTTCAGACTTCATAAATCAAGAGGATCTCTTCTATACTGTAATAGCCGCGACCCGGAGTGCCTTGTATGAAACTTGTCAAGAGTTCTTAAGTCTAAAGCATTCCACACCGGTCGCTTGTAAGGCACAGCAGGAACCCCTTTTCGCAAGACGCGAAGGAAAATGCTTTGGAAGTAGGACAACACTTGGACGGCGCATTTGTTTCCTATTTCTATCAACTCGGTAAAGGCTACCAACGCAAAGGGAAACCCGTCCCCGGTGTCCAAAAGCTCTTTTTATGAACAGCTGAATGTACCTGGTGGGAGGTAGGTCTTCTGGATGCGAGGGTAGCCAAAGGACCTGTTGATATTCTGTGCATGCGCGTTACGACATTTATTATGTAAATTAGGGTCATCCGGCACAAAGACATCAAAAATCTCCTGCGGTGCGTCATGATCTTGTCATGAAAGGCGCACATTTAAGAATGCATCGCGAATAGGCCGCATCAATAGCGAGACATGAGAACTTAAAGGTTTTAATAGGCTGGCGAACAAAGAGATAGCGCCTAGAAGACTGATTGCCCGACCCGATAAAGCGCCGTGAGTGCGAAGGGGCAGACCAGGGCGGGCATAACACGATTAGAAAGCGTTCAGTAAACAAACTGACAAACTTGGAGGGCCTGCTCCGTTCTGCTTTACGGCCTTTTCCAGGCTAGGCTTCAGACGAAAGTGCTAATGATGTCAATGTAGGATTAAGATGAATTATTTGGACCAACGGGGCGCCAGAGTCAGCGCATCTTCAGCAGAATTCTTCACATTTCCTGTCTGTATCCATAACAATTAGAGACAGTTCTTGGACAATGTCTTTTGGCACTGTCGCCAGTCTGTCGCCAACTCAAGAGGACACTTGGGGACACTTTTCTTTCCCCAATTAATAATATAACAATCCGTTTTAATGGCCATATCCGTCACACTATAGTTAAAGGGGAGCGAAAGTTGTAAAGTTTGGCTATAGAAATCACAACCGCTTCTTTTGAGTTGATTCACGCAATTTGTACTACTAAATTACATGCTATCTTATCTTGGGGTCCATCTTTAAGTGTGTTTGGTCTGAGAGTCATAAGTCACTGTAGACCGTTTTGCGTCTAACCCATCATCATGAGTCTCAATCTGAGAGCCTTGAAATAAAACGTTCATATGGTAAATCGTGCTTATCTGCCCTTTGGCAAGATAAACAAGAAAACTAGATAAATGAGGTTGATCAAGGGGACAGCTTTGAATGACCAATGCAGTCATATCATGAACGGTACAGGCAACGGGTGGTTTACGTCGCGTCAGTTTTAGTTGGGACGGGACTCCGTCAGGGCCGAAGAGTTCTCAGTACATTTTTACATACATTGCAAGCAGTCGTGGTTTACAAGAAGGGTGTGAAAAGTGCATTGTGCTGGATTTAGGGTAAAGTTACCATGTTGAAAAAGAGGCATGCATTTCTCTTGGGTTTTTTCTCGAAGACCTTTGATAAAAATGTTCATTACCAGCTATTGCGGGCCTAGCCAATTAAGCCAATTAGTGCACCTGCTTAATTGGTCCTGGCAAGCCTAATGGAAAATGCATAGGAAATATCAATAAAGTTGGCTTTTTGGGCGGGGTGTTAAAATAATCCCAACTCCCGACTTCTGACACAATTCTATATATGTCTAGGTATTTACTGGCAAAATTTGAAGTGATTTGGATGGAAATTCGATGGGTCCATCTATAGGCTGAAAATTTTGGTAAATCTGTAATGCTTCACTCGTAGCCCGTAGTGTAAATTCCTGAGAAATTGGGTTTTGGGGGCTTTTCTAGCTGCGCTAGCTCCGAAACTATACATTTGATACAAACTCCCGACTTCAGACGTGATTGATATAACTCTTAGGATTATATTCCCAAGATTTCAGCTTTATTGGAGAAAAATTCATAGTGTCCATAGGGGGGCTGAAAATTGGAGGATTTTCAATTTTTTTCCCAACAAATATGCGAAAAATATTACTTTCCACCTAGAATTAATCAAAATTTCGCAAACTATCATAAAGTACTTCCTTGCGACAATCATTTGTGTAGCTTTCAAAACTTTTGGCTGATTTATTTGCCCCTTAATTAGCAAAAACCAAACATTTTAGTGTTTGCATGCAACAATGCACAGGAGGCTAATTGCCAGATTAATTTACACCTGTCCAATCTCAAACAATAGGAATGATGGAGTCTCCCTCTATTCAAAACAGAGTGTGCTAGGCCTGCCATAGCTGGTAATGTCCAAAAACTTCTTTGCAACATTTACAACCAACGGGATATTGAAATGAAGTCTGAGGTTCAGTGGATCTCTGCCCAGGAAACGACGACAGCTAGAGCTGATCAACTTGCAACAGACGAAATCCATGAACATCAGGCAGAATCCAGCCCCTCTTACAGTGAGGTAAAGATACTCCTGAAAAAGGCTTACAAAACACCTAGCGAGAGAGAAGGGAGGCGCTAAAAGAACGTATTCACTAACGCCGACTATCAACAACATTGGAAACTAAGTCTTCGACCAAGTGGACGATTGATTTTGCTCCCATCACTCTAATTCCATTGACAGTTACAGAGACAATTATTTCAATTGGGTGGTGGTGGTGGTGGTGGGGGGGGGGGGGGGGGGGGGGTATAGAAAATCATGGATACACTCTCTAGCGTTTCCAAAGTAAACGGATACATATATAATGCCGGCCCCGCGCGTTTCTTCCGACATGGCCTGAAGCCGTCGGAAGCAAGTTGCAACGACTGCGACCCAAAGACAAAGGGCGTTTTGCACCTGTTGGTTGACGTGGTAGCATCTTTTTCACCAGCCCAGGCGAGAAAGAATTTCCCTTAAGCTCAGTCGGTGGAGTGATGGTCTTGTTGGCACAAGGTATTGGGTTCAAACCCCGGCTGGAACTCAGCGCCTTTCCTCTGTGACATGTGTCTTCGTATAAGAAATTAACCTTTTGATTTTGAGACGAACCAGGTATGAGGATACAACTTGCGTGAGGATCGAACCTACGACATTTTGATTGCTACGACACCACGTTCAATTCGGGAGATTGCCATCATCAGGCATTTCGGCTGGCTGTGCGTGCACATCCGGAAAGACGCCGGTATATCAGCGGCCGGCACACGCTTCGTCAGGTTTTAATTGGAAGTTTTCACCTCTGAGTCTTCTCCCAATATACATGTTTATGATTACTAGCAGTAGACCTAAAATCACGGTCAGCGGTGTCTAACAAAGCTAATCAATCAAAATTCGTTCCTCCTGAAAATATTCATGAGTGGCTAACTGCGTTTGTGACAGTGGTATATTCCACAATGGCCACCAAACGTAAACATCTGCCCCCAGACGGCAAAGAGGAAAATCTCAGATCGTCCGAAGCGGATTTTATTAACTCTGAAACAGGCCGCCTTCCACGATATTGTCTCCGAATTATCTCGCCTGGTTGGCGCTGCCTGGGTTTTTGCCATTTTCGATGTGATACATGGCATCCCGTACAAGAATAACTGTACCACACCGTGGAAATTGTTTAGAATATTATTCTCGGGATCTTAAACCGGTGGCGTCTTTTGTTAACGCGCAGGAAAAGGCAGCGCGTTACTTTCCTTATTTCTAAATCTTGCTCATTTTCAAGACGCTTGCTCGTCCGAGTGGAAACAAGCCTCCCCCGTTCGCTCGCTTAATGGCCCTGCGATCCTCCTTCAGTGTTATAAAATGGCGATTAGACCCGCTTATTACTTTTCATAATTAGCTGTGTTAGTTTAGAAACGTGGCCAGTTTATTTTGGACGGGTCATACCAGATTGAAGCGGGTTGCCCCCCGTCCGGGCCACCAGTCTCGAGATAATTAATTAAGACATTTATTTCACGAAGTTTAAAGGGGCACTCAGGCGCGATCAGATCAATTTGGGAGGACATCCGTACCATTTCATTTACCCCACAAAAAGTGAATTATGACCCTTCTCCAACCCTTCTCCCGGCCCATACTATAATGAGAACATTCGCGTTATTAATGCGCGATAAAAAACAACAATTATTTCATTCTATCGGCCGGGTTATTTGACGATTTCATTGCGGATGTAACAGAACTTCGGGTGAAATCAAACCGCCACCGTTGCTAATCTAATTGGCCAGAATCGCTGATTAATGACGTCATGCCTCCCATCTCAAACTGACCGGTCGAATATAATTATCATAACAAAAAGACGACGAGTAATTTTCTAGATGACACTGGGCGTTATGATCAAATTGCTTTGTCTTTCATACGACTTTGTGCTTGATGCGTGGAGTGTGTATTTTGAAGAAAATGTAGTTGATAATTAATAATTAATACTTTTCTTGCTTCTGTTCGTCCAGTACGAATAAGGATGCCTCTATTAATTTTTGTTTTATTCCTTAGTGACCGAACTTCTTTAGTTTCATTCACGGCCTCAATGGACGATTTAGCGTCCATTGAAAACATAACAAATGGATGATAGAGTATCTATTAGATGGTTTAATTGGTCCCAAACTCGCCCCAGTACCGAAATTAACAAATTTCAGACACTGGAATTGATCAATCGCATCAATCGTTCTTATTGCTGTCAGGCTATCGCAACACCACAATGACAAAGCCCGCAATGCCCTACGCTGCGTTTGTAGTTCTCTGTACAAGCATCTTAAAATCCACTATTAAGTTTCAAATTGGCCTCCTTTGTAGACTAACAGGTTTTGAGGGCCAAAGTCATCATCAGCTACATTGGGCATGGGGTGAAGCTATGTGAGGTATAGTCTACCCCCCCCCCCCCGCCCGGGCCACGTCCTTGACCACGTGCAGTCATGTCCCAAGACCAAGACTAAAACCTTACCAGGAACAGGATCCATTTTCGAAAAATTCTAGGAAAAATTGGCGATGCCTTCCAGTGGCTAAAAATAAGAAACTGACAAACTGCGGAGTCAAGTAAAAATCCAGGTAGGTCATCCAGTGTGAACTCTGGCTAAAGTACCTGGAGACAAGGTACCTAGGGTCTCATTAGGGAGGGTTTTTTGTATTCATGCGCGGCCAAGCCCTAACCGTAGTTCCTAAAATCATTGATTTCTCGGTCCTCACAGTACGGCAGTGTTGATTCAGCAGTTGTTTTGGCAAAGACATGTTTTTGTGGAGTTTCTGAAACCTGGAGCGCTACTCAATAGGCGGCTAACAAGAAACTACGTTTTTACTGTTGTTGCCGACGTATGTGTACACTGAACTTGGGATGTGCGTCGGCCACGTGTTGAAATGCCGTCCAGTGCCAGTTGGTGCGTTTTTCGCTGATTTGTGCAAAATTCAACATATCTCAAAAGTTCAATGGTTGACCCTCGTTTTTTTTTGATTTTTGTGTAGCGTAACCAACTGTCTTTCATGGGAGAATGGTCACTGTAAGAATTATTCAGGAAGAAATGTATAATATTTGGGGTTTTTCGTGATTGTCCGGCCCAATAATATTGCCATTTGGGATGGTGAACAGAGCTAGAAGCAAATGCGACGCTTATGATATGTTAAAGAAATAAATGCCCGATTTAACATCCTGCAGAATCAGGGGAATCGGGCGTGTCCAGTGATATACGACACAAATGGGAATCAGGGGAATCGGGCGTTTCCAGTGATATACGACACAAATGGGTTGTCCTCATGCATTCACTTTGGAAACGCATTTTAAAATAGATGTTACTTCCTGTTAATGGGGCACGTCATCATCGCGTACATTTGGGAAAAACTCCCTAACGAGACCTTAGACGGGGATTCCCATAACCTCATCGTATGAATAAATTATGACGCGTGTGCCAAATATAGGAAACCAAATGGCGCCGCCTGGTGTGAAAAAGATAAATCGCAGGAGCGAAACGACTACGATTTAACGACTGGGGCGAAACGACGGCAATTCAGCTACACAGTCCGCATGCGCTAGTACCACCGGAACTGGTATTACACGTTTTCCCCAAAAGTGGTGAAATTTTATAAATAATGTGAAAATAAACCTTTGACTGTAAGAATTGTGCAATAACAAAACAACTTTTTAGAGATAGATTTTGTAGAGTATATGTTATAGGAAGGATTGAGAGGGTGTGCGTTCTATATCGAGGGTGAAATACACGAAATTCCTCGTGGGAGTGGCGACCAAAAAATCGCCGGCTGCTAATTTTCCAATGCTAAAAATGCGTTGCTGTACATTGGCATGTACATTCTTGGTGACATTCACATGACAGGACAGTTGAAGATCGGCGATAGATAATATATACTTGTTTGGCTTGGCATGTCGGGTCAGCCATAACTGTTGTCACACTGACGTACTGACCAGTCCTGAGTCCACTGACTGACTGACTCGGGTCTCTCTCACTGGCCTCAGTAACAGTTGCGTTTTGGGCCGGCTTTTCCTTGAATTGAATCCTTGCCGTTGACCCTCCCCCATCAACATTGCAATCAGTTTAGGTCTTCCATGTTCACCCGCTGATTTGTTTCGTATTTTCTATTCAAATTGCTTTTCAGTAAATTATACATTCTACTGGACGGAGTGCATACCTCAGGTACCTGGCCGAGTCTTTTGAAATCGCCATGCCGCCGAAGAAAAAGGAAGTTGAAGAGAAGCCAGCACTGATTGGTCGTCTCGGAACAAATCTTAGATGTGGAATTGTGGGATTACCTAATGTCGGGTTAGTTTTAGGATTATCTAATTTCACGAGATCAGATGTTTGGCATGTTTGCTGTGACGTTTAACTCTGAGCCTGCTTGAGGGTGAATTCTTTTAAGCAGGAATGTTTGGGGAAGTTCCGTGGGATCTGTTGAAAGAACCTCATTGACAGCCACTTGACATGGGAACCGCAGGGCCCCCATCTACATGAAATTGCCAATTGATCACTTCTATTCTCTCACAGTTCATATTAGACACCTCAAGACCACCAATTCGATCCCCAAGCTCCTGCCAATATTTAGTGTCTATCCCCCTCTTAAAACCCATAGGATGTGCAAGAAAAAAATCAAAATGAGTCTGACTTGTGTAAGATGATCTCTATTTATAGGAAATCAACATTCTTCAATGTGCTAACCAAGAGTCAGGCAGCTGCCTCCAACTTCCCCTTCTGTACCATTGAGCCTAATGAGAGTAAGTATGAATCAAAGATTTGCCTGAAGCACGGGCTTGAATTAGTAAGAGTCGGGTAGTTTCCAGACACAGATTTTACCCTTATGCTTCCAATCTACTCCAGCATTGTACAAGACTTGATATCAAGTTGGCTCCTCCAATACTTGACTTGCCAAACTCAGAAATGCAACGCCACTCACGGACAAAGATAGAATAACTCGACATTTTTTTCACTGGTTTTCGCTGCGCATGCGTACCAGCCATCCGGAAACTAATAATGGCGGCAATCTGAACTTGTTTTGTGTAAGTTTTTGAGAGTTCAAAAAGTTCTTCAAGGCTCATGATTTAAGATAATTTAGCAATCTGATAACTATTACGTGTTAAGAAACAGACGTACCACAGAATATTTATAAACATGACCACGAAAAGCGGAAATCAAATAAAGATGATGGCTGGTACGCATGCGCAGCGAAAACCGGTGAAAAAAATGTCGAGTTGTTCTATCTTTGTCCGCGAGTGGCGCTGCATTTCTGAGTTTGGCAAGTCAAGTATTATGTCCAGCTTTTATTTGTATTCGTGACCTAAATGTCAACCGAAATGTTATTTCTACAGACTTGACCCAAGTGACGGTCATTAGCCAGTTTACTGATAAAGTGATATGGTGTCATGTTTACACAAATTGTGACTAAATTAGTCAATACATTGTTTTCACAAGTTATTTGTGAAAGTAATCAGTACTTTTTTCCTCCAGGTAAAGTGCCAGTGCCTGATACTAGATATGACTTCCTTTGTAAATTTTGGTCTCCTGCAAGGTGAGTATTGCCGCTTTACATGCCAAATTGAAATGTGCTAGCCAAGCATTGTACATCAGTGTACTCAAGAACCAAACAATCAAAAAAGCCTTCCCTGGTGAAGATTTTTATCACTATCATCCTAATTGAGTAAGCTGGGACAAATGAATTCACTGAAGCCTTTTTGTCAACATACTTATTTCTTTACAGTAAAGTGCCAGCGTTTCTTAATGTGACAGATATTGCCGGTTTAGTAAAGGGAGCGTCCACTGGAGAGGGTCTAGGAAATGCCTTCTTATCACACATAAAAGCCTGCGATGCGTTGTTTCACATGAGCAGTAAGTTTGGATTATTCTTGTCAACAGAACTGAATTTTGTGAACCCAGGCTGTTGGTCAGCCATTCTTTGTGAACAATGAGTGTGCCTATTCAGCAATATAAAAAAAACGATTCCAGAAATTGCAAGGAAAATATTGATCGACCTTTATCACAAACATTCAAATGCACACCATTACAAGGGTCATTGACCCCTACCCCTGGCGTATACATGTATTTCATGGGCTTTAGAAAGTGTTGCCAATTTCCAAATCGTACTAATTCCAGGAGCATTTGAAGACACGGATGTTACTCATGTTGATGGGGATGTCGACCCGGTCCGTGATCTGATAACGATTTTAGAAGAATTGCGTTTAAAAGATAAGGAATATGTCGACAAAAAAGTAGAAAGCATGGAGAAAAGGATGGATAAAAAGCAGAAGGCTGAATTTGTAAGTTCTTTATTTCAATCCTCTGAGGCCAGATGCTTTGAACCACCAGATTGTGTAATGGACAAATATATATATGTACATTCTTCACGAATATTACCCATGCACAGTTAAGTCTATTCTCTTCTTGTATGAAAGTATCTTGAAAAACATGAACTTATGTACATGTAGCCAAGCTATATTGATTAGAATTTATTTTCATTTGTAGGACTGTTTAAAAAAGGTACAAGCTCTTCTAAACGAAGGGAAACATATTAGGTTTGCACACTGGAATACTATCGAGGTAAGTCGGCCAGGTTGAGCTCGTTTTTGCCTGCAAGAAGTATAACGATTTTAGGTCCAAAGCACATTCAGTCACTTCGAAGATAGTTGTAGGTGGATACCATAACTCCTCAGTGGGGGAAAGTTGGTGTGGAGCAGGTTTGTAAGCCTGATTCCAGCCTCAATTGTTTCATTGTAAATTTAAATATTGGGGGGTTGGTGTCGTTTGGGTGACAAAACAACAAGACGTTTACTTCGTTAGGCCTTATGAATTAGGAATCTGCAATTTGCAATTTTCATCTATTTTCATTTTCTCCTGTTTCTCTCTGCAGATCGAGACATTGAATCAGCATCTTTTTATCACATCAAAACCAATGATTTACCTTGTGAACTTATCCGAGAAAGACTACCTGAGGAAAAAAAATAAGTGGTAAGTCGAGTTGGCGTGAGAGAGAGATCGGTGGCATAGTGGGCAGAGTACTGGACTCTTAATCAGAAGGTTGTGGGTTTGATTCTCCGAAAGATCACTCCTGGAACAGTGGTTGTATACATGTAGGCCAGATTCTACACCACAGATCGTGAAAATTTCTATTGTCGATAGTAATACAAAGATCTGTCTTCAAACAGCTACTGTGGACATCCTCCTTTATTTAAAGTTTGAAGGGGATACCCCGTCTTCCCTCTCGGGAGAAACCCTCGTCCACCATTATATCATAAAAATCTAAGCTGATCTCTTTTCCTTCTTCTAGGTTAGCAAAAATCAAAGCCTGGATTGATGAAAATGATCCTGGCGCTGTGCTTATTCCCTTCAGTGGTGTACTGGAGTTACGACTTGTCGAGATGTCAGAAGAAGAGAGAAAAGCGTTTCTGGATGAAAATAAGTGTCAATGGTAAGGTGTACCCTGTCTACCTTCAATCTTAGCCTGTATCATCCTGCATTGGACCTAAATACCCATGCCGTAGTGGTTAACTATAAAAGTATAACATGGTGTTTTAGAATAACGTACTTGCCATGACATTTGATATAATTTCTTGTGCCAACCACTTTTTGTTTGTGATTGCAGTGCTCTAGAAAAAATTATCAAGACTGGTTACAAAGCCCTCCAACTGGAATATTTCTTCACATGTGGCAAGGACGAGGTCAAGGCTTGGACCATTCAGGTACATTCCACCAAATCAGCCGTACTCGGGCAGGTCACACTCCTACATGAAGACTGTAATCACCTGGCCTTCCTTATCGATTCACTGTGTCTTCCATGACTGATTTGAACACATCAGGCTAGCACGTTTAAAACAACACCTCCTCGATTGATTTGAACTACCATACAATGCACTCGGATGGCTCAAACCCTTTCTAATGCAATTGGTCATGAAATAGTGAAAATATGATTTCGAAAAAAAGTATTAACAAAATTCGGCTAACTTGATAAAACGCTGGTAGGTTTGGCGTGTCAAAATCAAAAGGCAGGGAAAACAGTGATTTACAATCCCTTGTTTTTTTGCAGAAGGGAACCAAAGCGCCACAAGCTGCTGGTCGTATCCATACAGACTTTGAGAAAGGATTTATCATGGCTGAGGTGATGAAGTTTACAGACTTCGAGGAGCATGGGTCAGAGCAGGCTTGCAAAGTAAGTGAAGTGAAGTGAAAATGATGGAATAAAGTGGACACCTATCTGGATTGCCACCTCACCTAGCGCTGCCTCATGCAGCATGAGGCAATCGCTAATGTCAATATCTAATAGTGATTTGCACAAGTGCGATGAGGTGGTATTGGACATGGCCTGTAAATTTCAGATTGGTCTACACATATTCAGTTGCATGCCAGTCTAGTGCACTATTAATTGCAGTCAAAGAGTTTTGAGAAGTTGTGGTCCTTCTGGAAGGCATTTATTTATGAAACGCCCAACAAATCTCATGACCTTCTTGTCTCTATTTTTCATCTCATTCCAGGCTGCAGGCAAATATCACCAGAAGGGAAAGGACTACCTTGTCATGGATGGTGACATCATCTTCTTCAAATTCAATGCAGGAGCTGGATTATCGGATAAGAAGAAGAAATAGACTCATCTGGAAAATGAACTCTTCAGTAATCAGTAAGATGCTGTGTTCCTGTTAATTACCAGATAACCTATGTTAAGTTCTTGTTATCACAAATGTTTCATGTTTTTGACTGCATGTGCATGCCTGTTCTTTTGGTTATAATATCCGAGCGCACCCTTCAATGGTGTCGTTTGGAGAAAAGAACATTTTAAGAGGGGTTTAGTTCAAACAGTGGGAAAATTGATGACTGATATTTTCGACCAGTATTTGACTGTGGCGGTTCTCAGTAGTTGGGTTGGAGTGATTGTGCCTGTGGTGTCTTGCTGTTCCAAACCTGAGCAGAGCGATGGAGTGCTGTTGGACATCACGGGGACAAGAAAGATTGCGGAATCGGTACAAATTCATAAGCAACATCAAAAGGTCATTGGGAGTGACCAGGGCCGCTATTTCTATTTCTACCATGAGTACTTGACTCGTGTATGGCACGAACTCCAAGACCAAAAGACAGCCACAGTCCTAAGGTGGTCAGAAATATGAAGTCAATTCCCTCGGTTGTTTATGACCGAAAAGATATCTCTGAAACCAAGAGCGTGCTCACATATAGAAAAAAAGGGCAATGTATTATTTAAGTATGTCGTGTTTTTGGTGATACATATGCTGCTGAGACTAGACATTTTATGAGCACCCTTTTTGGTGTGGTGATTAAGATCGTCTGATCCTTGCCAGAGTTCATCATATAGGTTATCTGGTTCTTGCAAACGGTCACAGAATCTGTAGAATGCTTCCTCAATGCTTTGCTCTGCAAATTATAATGGATTTCTGCGAAGGATTCAGAGTCGTTCAACAGATCATTTCACTTCTTCTTGAAGTCGGGGAAATCTGGGGAATATTTCTACAGATACCTCCATACCATGTATGTGCTCTAAATCTTGTTTTCATCTGATACAAGTCAAAGAAGTAAATTAAGAAAAACACATTAGTGTTAGTGGCAACCTCCATTAAGTAGACTGGCTTTTAAAAGCAGGGAGACCTGACTTTGACCCATTGTAGCTGCAAGCATAAACTACATTTTTGTAGTTATCTCTCATCAGTAAATTGTGTTACTGGTAATAAACAATTTAACACAAAATTTTTGTTTTGATTGTCTCAGTTTATGGTACTTTATGGTACTTACCGTTCCTTACTCGTTTTCTGTGACAGACTTTTGCATTTCGTTCTAGAATATTAATATGTTGACCTTTGGACTCCTCAGACTGCAGTATTTGAGGGCATGAGCAGGGCAGGTGGGTCATGCCTTGATGGGTCCTTCATTAACCTTGGCAAGTCACTTTACCTGAAGAACTTCAGGATACACAGAAAAGTGCTCAGCTGCAGGAACTCTTAGTGGCTAAACACATACCAGTATTTAACATGGAAGAGGATATGTACACATATGCAACAGACAGTAGTTTAATGTTCTCAGCGTTTTGTATTAATATTCATTAGTTTTGGTCATATGGCACACATGCCATCCAACGACCGGGGCTCCATACGCCTTAGATTTACTTGGGGGTCATAGCCAGATGTAGAATGGGGTCAGAAAAATCACAACGGGACCGTTTTTTCTCCAGCTGACGTCATTGATGATGCGGCTATGTTAATTCGCCTCTGCTGTGCATGCAACCAACTTGTTCCTGCCTACACGGCAGTCTGCTGTGTACATCTATAGCCACTGTGATTTAACATACTGAACTTCCAGCGGTATTGCCTCTGTGGCCTCCGCAAGCTGGCAATGTCAATACATTGAGGGTCAAGATGGTATATAATTGCCTAGTTCATACTCCACTCGGATTGATTGTGGAGTAGTGAATAGCAAAATTGGAGACTGATGATGGTCCACCACACGTGTACAGTCGCCTCAAACGGCACCAAGAGAATGAATGAGTGAATAAATAACAACCAGATCAACTTTTAAATAGAAAATCTTATTTGATTTATTTTCCTGACACATTCATTTTCTTCTTGATCTTACCTCACCTGCACTCATGTTCCCCCCTATGCCGGGCACCACACAAGTAATGGACATTATTACTTTTAATACATTCTTAACAATGATTTTCTCTACCAGGCCAACTCCGTGCGCATCAAAATGTGAAAAATTGAATTGAATTTGACGATTTTCAACTTTGTAACGGATAAATTTCAACAATGCCATTATGTAGACGAATTAATATACAAATACTATAAATGCGAAGTTTCACCAAGGTTATCATAAATAAATTCCACTAAACAAACTTCACTTATTGATTCAAAATAGTTAATCGGGATGGAGAACACCAGTTTTTAGAGAAAGATCAGAGAAAATGTATCTTCTCATACTGCCCAAAATTGCAAATAAGTCTTTGGCAGATAAAAGAAGTCAGTGATTTATCAAGAGAAATCAGCCAAATGGCAGTGAATAAAACATCTCCAATACATTCAACTTCACAGTACATGTATTATTAATTTGATTGACTGCCCAACATATTCCAATAGTATAGTGTACCTTGATGTACATTACAGACTATATACTACATGTGATATACATTTCTCACTCATTTTAGATCAAACTGCAGGCCGTGAAACAATTCAATATTCACAGTTTGCAGTTTTTGCTATTTTCTTGAATGAGCACTCAAAATGTGAACTCAACTAGTTATCTGCCACTGCAGAACAATTAGACTGTTTCTCTGTCCAAAAGCCTTCAGATACACAGATAGAGTTTGAATTTTCCATAGACGCTAGCACAATAAATTACAGCTGGATAGAAGAACCAAAAAATCATGATCCCCTAATCATTTAACAAATAAGTTGAGATTCTTACATCAATTACATAAAATCATTGGTTGATATTCTTTCTCAGTATGATAATTAGTTATATCTAAACAATCTCGTTTTAGGCAGATTGCAACATTTAGTATATTATGGCATGTCAGATCTAAGTTACTTGTAACACCTACTGTAACCCAAACATTATTGCTGCACATTAATTCCGCAATTTTTGCGGTCCAATTAACACATCGCCAATTGGAAAGTCATCTTCCACGAAGGGAACCAATCTAGATATATTTACACGATTTCTGACCAATATAAGTATAAGTAACAGATATATCACAAGAAATAAATGTACACTATTTGTACAAAATGTAAAAATTTTACAATAGAATACAAGAATCGTGAATCAATCAAAAGAAATAAACTCTTTGGAGGTCATCCATAAAGTATGTACGCATCAAACTGGGGATTTTGAGACACCCCCTCCCCTGTACGCACATTTTGGACAAACTGTACAGGGGAAATGTACCCTCCCCCCTTCAGTGCGTATATACTAAATGGATGGCCCCTTGGAAGAAGAAATAAAAATACAGCTCTGTTGAAATTTCAGTCCCTGAACTGACGATTCCCACAAAAAAACCAAGTTTTTCTAAACTGGAAGGTTGCAGTTTTGAAAAGGAGAAAAAACATGAGCATTAGTTGATTAGACTTGAAAATGGAACAGAATGTGTTCAAGATTCACTGCACTTGGATGTTATTTTTTCCGCAATGCAAATATTCCTCTGAAGTCTACATTTTGGCTGTAAAAACTAAACCCCTAAAACAGGGTTGTCAAAACACATAATCAAAGGTACCATACGACAAAGTTTTAATTTCACAAAACCATGATACTTTCAACAGCCCAAAAAATATATATTTCTGAGTTTATGTTTGCCCCTATTCTTACAAATATACACCCTGGAGAATCAGTTCCACAACTGACTTTGAATCTTATGTTAATCTATCCACAGGACAAACACCGTGCATTCTTCTCTACGAATGATAAAAATCAAGCTGGGAAAACCTTTTATTATCTGATGAACAACATTACTGAAAAACCTCCTTTCCTTGGAGAGGTCAGCTCAGCTAGTTGGGATGCCTGTCTGATTCTCACCAAGTTGGGGAATGGATTCTCCAGAGTGATATATGTGTCTTCTAAGCCAGTAAAAAAGTTTCTAAATGTCATGGACATGGTCTCTGAGAATGCTACTGATTCAAAATGACAGATTTGACATCTTTGATTTGAATGAGTGGTGGATTAAGTGCCGCCTGATTATCGAGGGCATCCCGACTATGGTCCAGATCGTCCTCCTCAGATTCTATTCCTTCCATCTCTCCAGTATCATCTAAATCCTCTTCGCCGTTCTCGGACATATTTAATTCAGCTGTTGAGAAAACAAAGAAGGTGAATAATTAGTTGATGATGATGTCGGAATGGATCAAGCCAAAACACCCAGTTGTTGAATTCGGTGTCTTCAGCACCGAATCATCAGGAATATTCTCCGGTCATATGGTGCTTAACACTGCCCGCTGAAAAGCGAACAATTCATCAATTGTGCACCATGTCTGTACCAAGCAGTGGTATGTATCTCTGACTGTGAGAGATCCTCTTATCCACTCAACATGTTGATATGTTTATATTACTCCTCAAAAAATATTTCGCTGCTCTGCGAACACTAGGTCTTCAAGTCTTTTAACGATCTTGTTCATGTCGGTATGAACTTTCAAAAGTTGCACCGTTAATTAAAACTTACCGACTTCCCCCTCCCCACCTGGGGTCCTCTTGTTCACATGCGTTTTGATATGTTTAGAAAGGTGATCACTCCTCATGAACCGCTTGCTACAGTGGGGACACTGAAATCTCTTCTCGCCTGTGTGTGTCCGTCGATGACGCTGAAGCTCATCCGATCGGGTGAAGCGTTTACCACAGTATAACCAGTCGCATACAAAGGGCCGTTCTCCAGTATGCCACCTGAAAGAAAGCCAAATTTTAAAATTTCCCAATCAAACTACCTTCCCCCCTCACAATGACAAAAAATAGGAATTGGGATCTGTATTTGCCGCAGTATATCGTTTTTCTTTCTTCATTCCATGTCTTCTTTGGCATGTGAAATACTTCTCGCTTCATCCAAACTGGTTTGGTGAATCATTTACCAACTCACCGCAAATGAGCTCTCAGATGTGATGTCTTCCCATAGACTTTATTGCACCCAGGTATATGGCAAATGTGTTGTTTTTTCTTGTTTTCTTTATTTCTGGAATGGAAGTGCAAAATTAGTTTACATTTCACTCAAACAACCACCCAACCATAACATGTTCATCCATTGTGAGGTCTAAAAATAATAAGTTCAAGGAGGTAGTTTATTCAAAATTCCCTAGATGGCAGCATTAGTTAGTGCTTTGAGATGATAATGACCTTGCAATTTCTTTACTGATTCCTTAACCCACCCAAATTTTTATCCTGACATTGTATTATCACTTGATTAACAATTTCAGATACATAGGAACTTGGAGGTGTGGGACACTGGCCAAAACATTAGAAAGTAATGAATGCATTTCAAATTTAAACAGTCCAAAACGTTATGACAACAGTTAACAAACGTCAGTGTTATCTAAGTACAACCCTCAAATTAATAATTAGTGTATCAATATAATTCTAAAAGAAATGTATAAGAATGTTGACTAATCAAACCACTTGAGAATAAACTACGAAAAACAGCTTTGAGAATTTTCACTTTTCACTTCTCAATTCAAAACTTTTTGAGACATTGAATTACGAACACCATACAAGGAATTATTGCTTTGTCATATGAATTGAGCTGGCTCGGCATGATTTTCATGCCTTAAACTAATGAGTAAGGAAAATAACGAGTCCGGGGAAATACGGGCTCCACAGCCAAGTCTGTGAGGAATTTCTTCTGGGGTACAGGTTGCCCTAGGGTGACCCGCCTACTTTTGCGGGATGCCCTTCGTGCGCGACCTGCCCGATACCCCAAAAATTAAAACAAAAATAGAATCTTTATTTGAATTGACTTTCATGTACATATAGCTTGCCATGTCATGCATTTCATTTGCATGTTTGGTCACAATCTCTATTTTTTACTGATAGATGTGCACTCTTACTCTGGCTAATTTGGGCACATTGTTTTAATTTAATGCGGTCGTTCAAAACATTTGTCAGAAAACAGCCCTTTTGCGACCTCCCCCTCCGCTTTTTTTGTTTTCATACCTTCCTTGATATTTTTGAGGCATTTGGGAGCATATTTGAGGGATTTTACTCCACCCCCTATTTGGACCAATTACAATACATTATCATCGCCGTTAACTTTATGTAAATGAAATTGAAAGGGGCTACATGTACATGTCAGTCAGCAGGGCAGGAAATTTCCCCTAAATATTAAAAACAGAAACGTGAGTGACATTAAACTTGACCTACATGTACCTTCCTTCTGTATCTCGACAATTCGGACACGTGCACGCTACTCGCCGCAACCTCCTTCCCGTTGGTGTCCCACTCGAGTCCTGGGACGATTGTGGCTCAGGGCTGAGTTGGCCCATTTGTTGGTTTTGTGTTGGCGTTGTTGCAAGGACCTGCCAACGCCCACCTTCAGCCAATTCTTGTTGTCCTAGAAGAGAAGCAGAAGATGGTGTTTTTGATTATGACATCAGTTATACCCTTGAGGAAACCTCCGCCGAGGAACAGTGTTGCCCTCTCCATCACAAGATTCAGTCGCTCGCCACCAAACATTAGCCTGCCAGGCTTCAAGGCATAATAGACTATGGGAGGAGACAGTAGTCTGTATGTATCACATTTATCAGACTGGGCTTGCACAGATAATCAATACTTAGCAGACAGTCAGCCACAGCAACCCTTGAAGGGAGTCCTACGCAGAAAAGGCATTTAGTGAAGGATGCACGGTGAAAGATAAAGTGCCTTCTTATGCCGAGAATGTCACCTTTGGTAAAAAAAACATGAGGTAAGAAGGGCAGGCCCTCCTCTTTATTCGAGGTCACTCCTGTAGTATATTATGTTGTGTGCTATGTCTTGATTAACATCTTGCTTGCCCTAGCCTGACCAAAAGGTTTTGTGAGCAGGCGAAGTGAATTTTAAAGTCAAATGACTTGCCCAAGGTCACTTTGTCACTTTCTTGGAGGAGATCTTGTTTGTTTTTTTTCGTTGCAGAAATGACATTAAGTTTTGATTGTAACCATCTCTCAATTTATTCCATTTCTTCAGTTGATTGAATTGAAGAAGATCCTTTTTCAGGACGGAGTAGTGGCCCTAGCATTTGATTTCCTTAGGATGCCTAGCCTGGGTGACCTACCAACACTAACAGCAACCCAAGCTCCGCCCCAGCCACACACAAGAATCACTTCAACAACCCAAGGCTACAAAATAATTACAGGGCGAAGGAACCCAGAATTCAATTAATCCACAACATCTAGCCGGTTTCCATGGTAACACTATCAAATGGAAGGAAAGTATCTAATTGCTGTTAGTGAAGAAAATGGGGACGCGACTGTGTTTGTCGTGTGCAAGGTTGGAGTCTGCTGGATGAGTCACACCCTATGGTGGGTGTGGGCTTCATATTATGTCCTCCCACTGCCACTGGGAGGATGCAGAGTGAAATGTACAGAGTCAGTGGTGGTATTGACCTGAGATTGAGACATGACTGAAGTTGTGTTTTGTATGGCAGTGTGCATTGTATGTCTACGCTGGGAAAAAGATTAGCCATGGGTCAGTTTCTAGCAAACGCGTACAAAATGCATTAGAAAATCATCATTCCATTTCTAACAACCCTCGACTCTTGAGAATAATGGCTAGATTTGGGTTCCCTTGCAGTTGCATTGTCATCCTGAGTTCATACGGAACTGAATGGTATTGAAGGCTAGTCGATATTTTCCTATCTTGAATTGAATTCTCAAGACCGGTCTATTGTAAATCAATGAATCTAGAGCACAGGCCTAATGATATATACTGGGGCTATTATTGTACCACTGTACCTTACATATTTGGTACAATTACATGTGCAGTTATGCAGTTGACTTGTTAGAGGAACTTGTGTACTTCCTGAACTGACACAATATAAACATTGGGGTATTATTCCTGGTCTCACCAGAATATCCCATGAGTCTGATGAACTGGTTTGATAAGGCTTTCAGTACTTAAATGACATGTACAGCACGCCATGTCAAGGCTGAACAAATGCTGCACAACAGTGTAAATGTAACTGTACATTATTATAAAGTGTAACCAAGAAAATAGTTGCTGCAGATTGAAATTTGTTTGCTTTTGCTTTTGCTTTTGCCTACCAACTTTTACAGCAAAAATAGTAGAGTGAGTCTGGGCTCCAATACGTATGCATACAAGAGGAGAGGGACTACTGAAGATCAGGAAATTGTGCAAACGAACTGAAGACCTCCTTATCTGCCAAGAAGAACGTAACCCAATCAAACAGGAGCAATTGAATACCTAGACGTAATCATTATTGCAGGAGCCGTATCCCTAATGGACTTGAGGCTCCTCAAGGCATGCAAGCGGTGACCAGGCAGCCAAGGACCACATGGCAACGATTGACAAAACAGCAGGTAAGGATGATAGGGATGAACTCGACCCAAGTTAAAAGAGAACTGCACAGGACTGGGAAGTGGAGATCTTGGTGGCGACCTGTTCTCCACCTGGAGTAACACGGTTTAAGAAGAAAGAGGAAGAGGCTTCTCCCAATACTTTTACTGTTTAACCACAAGGCTATGAGGCTATTCCCAATGGACCTCTACGACAAAGACGAACAAGGGCCCAAACAAAAAATGCGGGCACTCTGATCACGTAATACTAAAAAGGCCAGGCAAAGTTCGGACAATGCCATAAGCCAATGTGACA
This sequence comes from Lineus longissimus, assembly GCF_910592395.1. Lineage (NCBI taxonomy): Eukaryota > Metazoa > Nemertea > Pilidiophora > Heteronemertea > Lineidae > Lineus > Lineus longissimus. Next base: position 11,182,526 of record NC_088322.1, read on the forward strand.
ATTTCTAAACAGACAGGTGAAACGCATGACGCAAACTTCTACGAAATGGTCCATTAAATGTACGTTACTCATGACATAGTCAAGCCATCCAGTCAACGGAAAGGCAATAGGTCCACAGTGAAGAAAAAAGGATTTTGTCTCCTTTATGCGCAGGTCTTCCATGGTCTTTGGTGGTGTAAACCTGTAAACGAATTCAAAAATGCTTTTGAAAAATATTCTTACTCACCAACTATTTGGGCTGTCCCGATCTGCATTGCACCATTCCCATTCACTGCCTGACCACCAACCGCCTGCACCACTTGAATCTGCTGCGGACTCACTTGCTGAATCATCGCTCCATTCAGTCCAGCAACTTGCGCTGTTGATGTCAAAGCACCAAGGTTTGCAATGTTTGTAAGCGGTCCGCTTACAATCTGTGGCTGTGATCCAATGGTTTGCACATTTTGAAATCCTGGAATGTTCTGCAGAGTTTGAAAGTTTGGAAGATTAGGAACACTTTGTACTTGAAATGTCTGTACATTTGACTGCGGACGAATATTTCCAACATTTAAGGTTTGTAGACCCCACGGAGACTGAATCAGTTGATTCTGTCCCTGCATGCCTTGGACCTGAAACGACTGTCCATTTGCTCCTTGCATGATCTGCGGGGCAGGAGCTGGGAGAATACTCTGCAATCCTCCTGGAGTAGAACTTACCGATGAAGGGGTTGTCACAGTCGTTGTGTCAGTTTGTGCATTAGAGAATGTGATCACATTTTGTGTGACACCTCCACTGGTGGCAACACTCTGAGTCTGAGACATCGGCAAAAATGTTGCGAGGTTTCCTAACGGAACCGACGCAAAACCTTGACCTCCATTCATCGAATTCATGACTGGGACTCCCATAAACTGGGGTTGTCCGGGCTGAGCGAAGACAGTTTGGGCACCAGGTTGTGCAAGGAACATATTGGCATTTCCACTTCCAGGTACTAGGGGACCAGCAATAACATTCTGGACTGTGCCCTGAACGACTTGCTGCATCTCTGGTGTTTCGGAACTACTCTCGGGTGTGTCGGAGTTCGAGTTTTGTGGTGTTAGCACCTGCGGTGGTGCCTGGACATTGTTTGTTGTCTGTACGTCTACACCTTGGGGAGGTGTCTGAGTGGTGACGGTGACATGTCCCGAGCTAGCGCTCGGCGCTGTGACTGTCTGTGTACCGTTGGTTGCGACTGTTCCAAGTGAAGACTGGAGGACCGCGCCAGAAGGGAGCATTCCTGGCATTCCCAAACTTTGTAGACCTTGAATCGTAGGGGCAGCCTGGAATGTTGGCGTCTGTAGTGTCTGTACAGGAATTTGAACTGTCTGCATTGCTGTTTGGCCGTTTCCTATGTTCACTGGCACTTGTACAGGAATTGTTTGCTGCTGTGTGAATTGTTGTACTTGTTGTTGTGGGAATTGAAACGTTTGTAATGGGTTAGCAAAGGTTGCCATGCCCCCTCCTTGAGTAGCTGTCGGCCTGATCTGTACTCCAGATGTTGCTGGTTGTGCCCCGGTTAAACCACCCAGGTTCACAACATTGGGTAAGTTTGTCACCAGTCCTCCCCCCAGCCCCATATTCGCAAAATTTAGTCCTTGGACGACAGTTCCGGCACCAGGGGTCATGGGTAAAGTGGCGACCCCTGGTGTCGTGGCAGCTGTCGGTGCCCGGAGAATTTGTCCTGTAGGTGTAATAAAAGTTGCTTGTGGACTTTGTGGGACAACCGTCTGTGCAGTTGGTTGGGGTGTCTGTATCAAGTACTCCTGTCCATCAATGGTGATACTCTGATACTGATTCTGAACCTGTGGCATCACACTGTAGGTTAGGTTCCCCCCATTGAGGGGGTTGGCTATGACCTGAGACAGTCCCTGGGTTGCGCCTTGGAAAGGGGCTGCCCCACCCACCTGAACTGAGGCAGTTCCAGGTTGTGCCTGAGCAATGGTTTTCCCAGTCGCATCCACTACATTCCCTCCTGTGCCGATTTGAACCCAGTTTTGACCAGCTAAATCTGCGGCGCTGACAACTTGATTTTGTCCTACGATCCTCAGAGGTTGCTGTTGGTTCGGCTGGGCGTTCTGGTCGTCTGATGGAGCCCCGATTTTACTGCAAGTAGCGGCCAACAAAGCCAAGGGGGAAGGCTGGATATCCTACGAGGCGGGGTCAAAGAGAAAATGGGTGTGAATAAAGAGATCGACTCAGACAAGGGAAGAAAATATGCGGAAAAACGGCGAAAATGTCGATGAAATTTACCTGGGAGGAGCTACTGGGTACAATGTACTCGCGACGAACCGCCAGAGTCGTCATTTGGGCGAAATTTGCTATATTTCCGAGATTTTCAGGTTTTTTCAACTCCAGAATCGGCATGCACTGTGTACAAATTTACACAACATGCGTACCACAGCTGCATATTACAGCCGTCTAACAAAGGGACTCGACGTGCAACCTTCCGCGCACTATTTTCACAAAATCGATGGGCGATATCTCATAGACCATACATTATTTACCAATTGTTTATGAATTCAAATCAATGTCTATTATGTATTGCTCATTAGTGACATATGTCTGTAGCTTGATATGCTCCATGTAAAGAATTGGCGACAAATCGGATCGCGGATTTTTAGGGGCCACAAGATGTGATTAGGCCGGCGGCACTTTCTGATCCGAGTTTGATTGGCAGCTACTCGCCATGCATTAATCATCAAACGATGCCGCTTAAGTTTCAAGGAACCCTTGGGTCAAATGCAGGTTATGCGTATTGCAGCATAAAAATAATAATTTGAATAAAAATGTAACGTGAAGTGGCTGGACCTGATAATAAGCAATATATTGTTTCAATAATATTTGCCGAAATCGGTGCATGGAGCTCAATATCATTGGGGAATCCTCTCGCCTAAAATAGTATCTCACGTGACCCGCCTTGAAACTCCGGCAAATTGATTGATTATTTTGTCAACAACCAATTTGGACTTCGCATGAAAAAGCCCCGCATATTATGCAAATACTAGCCACACTGAGTACAGTCTGTGAAGTGTGTTACTGAGAATATGACCGCAGACACTATAGTATTCAAATACTGTGTCTATTATTTAGTTCTCATTGGGGTTTTAATCGTACGATGACAGTTTGATAGTATGGATTTGGTTTATTCTACATCAGGCCTTCTGTATATTATCATCTTGACAAACAAGGGTCACGACGCTAATAAGGTGATTGTTCAAAGGCTAGTTTGTAGTATTCAACGGGGGAACGTAGGCATGTAAGGAGATGTGTAGTATTTCAGATTTAAAGGGGATATAGGCTTGAGTTAGATCTTGATGGTGGGTACACTTATGTATTAGAGGGGTTTTATATGGGTTCATGAGGCTCACAAGGAAAGGGATCCTCAAGCAACACTCAACTAAAAAAGCATTGGCCGTTGGATTCGAGCCGATTTATCACCTGAAAATTAAAAATCTAGTCAGAATTTGGTTCCCAGGGGTGTGCTACCCCGTGTGTGCCCACATATGTTGACAGTAGACCCATCATTCCTTCTACATTCGAAGTCGCTGTTAATTCTTACAGAAGTTATAGTAAAATTTGCACAAGAGACGTAGGACATGATGATCCGTTCGAATCTTGTTGTCATTGCGATGATAGGTTGGGAAGAGGTTGGCTTCTAAAAGTATATTGGGACACGTGGGCGGGATTTCACATTCTGGGGCGGGCCCATGATCTTACACCCCCTCTTGAACCAAACTACATGTATATCATACTCCCTTTAATCGTCATCCCGGCTCAAGATGTTTTCAATATACTCCGCCTCTGGCTTCATGTATTTCAACGAGGTAGGAGTATCAAAAACCTGTATCTCAGGATGTTTAAAATAAATGTAGGACATATCTTAATAATACCCACACCCTGACAGGTGGATCATTCCCCTATAACATTGTACTGGCTGTGGAATGGCCCTGGGGAAAGCAGTCCAGGAACTCGACATGTCGAGAAACTGTCGGTAGAAAGTGTCCAGCGGACAATGATCTGTACGTGTCCAGCGGATGTAAGTACCACCCGGCGTTTGATGTATCTACAGAACCATCGACACCATAATCCGTCACCAAGCCATACACTGGAGGAGTTGGTCGGGGCATGAGAGGAGGAGATAAAACATGAGTTAAGGGGTCGAATTGGTGGCTTTCCGTTGACTAATGTCCAAGGACAATAGTTTTGACAACATGTACATGTAAGACATGAGAGACCCCTATTGGCAACATCGTGTGACTATCTTGCTCCTCCCCATAGCCGTCCTTTAAAATGTTGGGAGAGTCCAGTAAATCAGCCCGGGAATCCCATCATTTCGTTTCATGGTGACGAATGAGACAAAAATCGCCGATGTTTCTTATCCAATCACTTTGAGGATGCATTCGATGAAGGGAGAGACAAGGCGAAGGCCAATCCACTGCATCCGGAGTGTAGACTCATCCAGCTAGAGTAGAAGCACGTAGTCCAACGTAAATGTAACGCTGAACGTTAGATTACGTTGAAACGCCGCTGAATAATTTCATCAACGTTTATTAAGTAGGGAGATGTTGACCCCAATTGGCCTGCCAATGAATTTAGTACGTGCTATCGGGACTGTTGCGTTCATATCACACCTTGATTTACGGTGAGTGCCATTGTTATAGATATAAATTATATACTTAGTAAAATTGTTGTTATTACAATGATAGTCTTCTAAAAATAGCTCAGCCAAGTGTATACTGGGGCATATGGGCGGGCTTTTGCGTTCTGGGACGGGCTCGGGATCTTACACACGGCCCATCTAGAGGGACATACCCCTATCATCAGAAAGATTAATTTGAGAACTACATGTATAGGCCTATCTGCATGCACCTCATTCCTTCTCTCCTCAACATCGGGGGGAACACTCCGAAACGTTACGACGGGCAAACCAACACCAGGGATGATAAAGAGCTTAAAAGTAATAGAGGAAGTTACGCAAAGTTGTAAAATATCAAATGGTTAAATTATTTATTAGACTAGTAAATAGATATACAGAGGAGTTATAGCACCATGACCATAATTTGGATGATTATACCCGACTGCTGTTCGGTCTGAAGTTGAAGTAAATGTTGCACAACACCTCTCTGTTATCAGCCAGGCAAGGCTTCGCGTTATGGGAGTAGTTGTCGCCAATTCGGGGAATTGCACCCTTCACACTGCACCTTCGTCACATCCAAGTAATTCGGAACCTCGATTCTGTTTCGTCGACGGTGCTGCCACTGTTTGATTAGATGGTGTAGTTAATAACTACTGTGTCGACAACAGATCAATTTAACCATCGGTCAGTCCGTCATTTCAGTATCCAGGCTGGTTACTCGCTCTAAGGTCAGTCACCACAAACCTACAGAAAACAATCATGAACCTCCACATGAAATGGTGTATGTGCATGTAGACCTTTTAAAAAGTTTTGTGTAGCTCCCGGAGCTGATCGATCTCTACGATTCTGATATCTTCACGCGCCTGCGTCTACTCCACGAATCGAGAAGAAGTGCAACAAAATGGTGGCCTGTGTTGCCAGCCTTGTACTCAAAATAACTGAAAGGTTTGGTCGTTGCCCGGGGTCCTTGTTCCGGTAGGCCTACCATGTCGTGTACCAAACATGCTCACCTCATCGGTCACTCTTTGTTGCCTCATGGTCCCTTCTCGATCAAACTAGGCCTACGGCGACTACTTATTCACACTAATAGTAAGTAAATTTTTCACTACATTTAAGATAACATACAAAATGACTCCATGGTCAAATTAATTGCGCTCATTTCGCAATTGACATCGGAATTTGTACGTAATGGCACTGTTCTCGACTGCAACTCCATGGTTTAGAATAACTCTGTCGATCGAAAAACGTTGCTTCCCGAATTTAAGCCAAAAAAACAAGGTTCCACACGAAGTATGTACCTCAAGACATTTGCTTCTTCTTTTTCATTTGAATGCCAATCTATCCTTGGGCTTTCCTTCCCCGTTCCCATGTCAAAGTCCTCCCTCTGCCCCGTTCTTTTACCCCCTCAATATTGATCTAAAAGTTATCCTCCGATCACGTTATGCTCTGAATTGCCAATTCATTAGTGCTACTGTCTGTCTATAGATGGCGATAAATACTGACTCCTCTGAAATCTAACAAAATGCATCCTGATGACATTTTCTTCAATCGTCTCAAAAATACGATGGGTTCTTCTGAGGTGTTGTTATGAATAATGGTCCTAATGTTTTTCAAAATGGCGACTGTTCTTGACGCGCGTATCGTCTGATTGCAGCGTCTCCTAATACTCAAGGACGGTTCCTAATTTTATAATCCATGACAACATCTGGAAAGAAAAGAGTGGAAGTCATTAATAGATTGCTCAATAAATGGTTGACTCTGTTTAAATTCTTACAACTACTTTTTCGTTGGGCGTCCGCTGGGGGTGTAGTGCATCGTGTTTAGGACGGGTAGTCGCATTACAACTCTGTGCATTTTTTAAACTGCACGCTCGTATATCAAAGATAAAAAAACGCATCCTCCTCATTCTATTTCAGGGTTGTGTTGATGAGATCTTCGCCGAACTCAATGGCAGTTCTCCAGAATAACAAAGGATGCTATACCGCGGAGAATCGAAATCCTCAACTCCGAGCAATACGCAGCTCCGAGCATCTCGTGTTATCGAGTTCCGAGTCCCCGGCCGATCGTACCTCGAATTTTAATCTGGGTGTGTGTTTTTTTAAAGACAATGGTAAAAATTTCACATTAAAACTTCAGTCTGAATTGGCTGAATTAAATAACAAAACTGCTGATTGGGTTGCTAAATGTACGGTCTCACACACGTGTCCTTGCTGTCTATACAGCAGAACTCTGGTGCTTAAACTACTGTAGAGTATGCATTATCCGAATGTCTCAGGCACCTTCCCCATAGAACTATACCCTATACTAGACTATACTATACGCGAACAATAGTTTCATGGTCATGCACCCTTTGTGAAGCCATTGTTCGCATATAGTGTAGGATACAGCGAACACGTATTGATTCATTGAATATCCATGTTCAGGACTAGACTACATAAATCGTTGCGCAACACGACTTCTGTTATTATACATTGTAATTGCTGTGTTCTCATAGAAACGTGGTAATGTTCCAAGGTTCAGACAGCAAAATGAAAAGTTTGAAAAGTTGTCAACTTTTGCTTATCTCCGTCATTCTCAACGGAGTTCTTCCCATGAACCACTGTGATGATGATGATGCTCCTGATCAGGCACCATACATGCGTACCTGAACATGGATATTCAATGAATCAATACGGGTTCGCTGTTCTTTAGACAACCGGATAATGCATACTCCAAGTGGTACCCTCTGATGCAGACCCCAGTAAAACCTCCAGATTCGAATGCAAACATCAAGGTATGCCCGTAGAGAGCCGTTTTTGCGGCAGGAAAGACAGAGGGACTCGGAACGCATGAACACGAGATGCTCGGAACCACGTAATGCTCGGAGTTAAGGATTTCACTCTCTGACACTGTCCTAATCCCCACACTGGTTCCTACGAAAACGCGTTTTTGGTTCCACCATGAACAACCTACCAGCCACGCCATGCAATCGACATGAAGCCAAAGCCCTGGAGAGTTTCTCAAGCGTGGCTCTCTCTTGATCTCGCTCCTCCCACTTCACCAGGCCGAGGTAAGCAAGTTCCTTATTGTTTACACTCTTGGCCCTCGAGCGGCGTTCGATGAGGGTCAAGTCGGCGTCGAATAGACCCAGCATTTTCATGACTGGTCTCCATTGGTTGCTGATGTCACCAGCGAT